>NW_015505413.1:1861427-1924866 GCF_001515645.1 Sinocyclocheilus grahami | reverse complement strand
GAAAATATAATTAGATTTTCATAATGATTTTTTTCTTCTCAAACCTTGTCTGTGGTGTAAAAACACCCCTGGCCAAATGCCCCCAGAGGGCATCACTTCCCACTTTGATAATTACTGTAGTTACCATGTTCTGAACATCACATCCTTTCTTTTTCCCTCAGATGGAATCCATCTAGGTGGCTGAATAAAAATATTTGGACTTTATTTAAAAAAATTTTTTTTACCTAAATTTAGTATCAGCAAGCTCGTTAGCTAGACAGTTAGCATCAGCTAACATTATTGACTTATTTTCAGCATGGTTATGAATAAACATTTGTCTACTCGGCTAGTTGATCCAGATACATAGTAACTTAGTAACATAGTAACAAACAATATAAAAACAGACGTCACATAGGGCTAAATGCATAGCATAGCATTTGACCTAAATATGATTTTCAGTTACAAAAATTAAACATTAGTAACTTACTTTTAACAGCATCAGACACGCGCACGCTCACAAGATCTCCCGGTTCTTACTTGTGAATTGCACTAAACGGATCATTTGTATCAGTGAGTTGTCGACTCGAGAACAGCTGCAATCGGTTCATTCCAATTCGTGAATGAATCGTTTGGTGCGATTTGCGAACCGATTTAACAGGTTTATTGAAAAGAATCAGTTCATTCATGAATCAGACACCGCTTCTGCGTCTCGGAGCACGTGATATATTATAAGGAGTAACGATACGTTTTATGAAATGTAGTGAAATAAAAAGTATGATCTTATGCTTTGGAATGTAGTGAAGTAAAAGTAAAAGATACTCAAAATAAAACTACTCCAGTAAAGTACAGATACTTGAAAAACGCCTCCCATGCCGGAGACCCGGGCTCGAGACCCACTCGGAACAAGAACGAGGTGTGGCGGTGAGGACCCATGAGAGAGGGGTTACATTGGTGCCGTGACCCGGATGGGAATGAGGTTCAGGGGGTGAGTGTAACAGTCTGAATGGTTCTTGACAGTGTTACTTCACCTTTCTTTGATATTTTGTCCATGTGCTCTTCACAGACTTTATTCAGTTGGTTTTGCAGCTCTGAGACAGATTTGTCTACATTCTCAAATGTCAGGAGGTCATTCACATCTCTGGGTGAAGTTGTACACAGATACATTCCAGATTGAGAAGAGTAATTCTGAAATTGAGAGAAAACCAATAAGAATAGAATCAACAACACTGTCAGTATTTCATTAAAAAAATGCCTTTCTCTAGTCTAGATTATACTTTTTATACCTGGAAGAAATTAATGTGATCCTCTGTATGTAAAATCAGCTTCAGTTTATCATTCTCCTTTTGCAGATTACTGATCTCCTGTTCCAGTTTCTGTATGTGATCATTGATCTGTCCTATCTCCCTCTTTTCCTGAGCTCTGATCAGTTGTCTCACCTCAGTTTGTCTTTTCTGAATAGAGTTGATAAGCTCAGTGAAGATCCTGTCACTGTGCTCAACTGCTGCCTGTGCAGAGCGCTGTTAGGACACGCATACATATACAGTATATATATATATATATATATATATATATATATATATAATATATATATATATATATGGTAACACTTTATTTTGATGGTTCACCAACAGATAATCTACTTTGCATGTCAACTTCTAACCCTAACCATAACCTAACAGTGTACTAATACTCTAATGAGAGTTAGTTGACATACAGCTGCAAATTAATGAGAGTTCTGTCATGACAACAGCTGCCGCACAAATAGCATATATAATAACCATAGCAGATTTATACAGGTGGAGCTGGAGAAGGTGGAGGGTTTCAGAGGAACTCAGAAAATGCGCTGAGAACTGCTCTAGTGAATGCAAACGACCCATTTAAATGAGAAGCAGCAAGCTCTTTGGCTGCACATGCAACATGAACCAATCAGCTTGTGCCAAGTAGTTTAACGCTGTGGATATCATCAGCCAGTACCATCTACAGTTTCATGACAGAACTTGGCATTTCGTTGACATGTATAGTTGCAAAGTTATTTATAGTTAATAGAATGTCTAAAGTGGACTAAGAAAATAAAGTGAAACCTATAAACTGTTTCTTTCTTTTAATTTTACAATGTTATGATACTGATAATTTTTTGTGTGTTGTACACTAAGTTCAATATATTTTACTTACACATTTCTTTCACAAACTTATTGAGCTACACGTTGTCATAGAGAAGAAAAAATGTGGTCAGGTATTGTATTATTTCATGGAAATATCACAGCACTCAATGAATTTAATGAATAAAATTAGTTTTTTTTTTTTTTTTACATTTTGTGTTAATATTTTGGCCTATATTTGTTATATAATATCATCTCTTGTATGTCATCACTTAAGTACATATCACATCATTGTACCTGTTTTTTAGCCATTTCATCTGCAGCTGAGACTGTCCACTTTTATGTCCACTGTGCTGATCCCCCATACAAACCACACAAATACATTTCCAGTCATTATAGCAGTAAATCTCCAGTGCTTTATGATGTTGAGAGCAGATCTGCTGCTGTAGATTTGGGGAAGCATTTAGTAGCTTGTGCTTTTTGAAAGCTTCAGACTCATAATGAGGACGGATGTGAGTTTGACAGTAAGAAGCCAAACACACCAGACAAGACTTGATAGCTTTGAGTTTTTTTATTTTACATACATCACATTTCACATCTCTAGGCCCAGCTGGAACTTCCCATTTCATTCCCTCTACAATTTCAGCCAACACCGTGCTTCTGCTGAGAGCTGGTCTTTGGTTGAATGTAGTCCTGCACGTAGGGCAGCTGTAAGCTCGTCTCAAAGAAGCATCCTGATCCCAGCACCCCTTTATACAGTCCATACAGAAACTGTGCCCACAAGATGTAGTCACTGGGTTATTAAGCAGATTCAGACAGAGTGGGCAATTTAAAGGATTTTGATCATCAAAGTCAAGTTCTGCCATTTTGATGCTTTCAAATCCAGTAGAATATTCACTGTAGAATAACAGAGGCTTTGAAACTTGTGAAATCGGAATGGAAGTGGCTCCTGTAATTTTATACAGTCCATACAGAAACTGTGCCCACAAGATGTAGTCACTGGGTTATTAAGCAGATTCAGACAGAGTGGGCAATTTAAAGGATTTTGATCATCAAAGTCAAGTTCTGCCATTTTGATGCTTTCAAATCCAGTAGAATATTCACTGTAGAATAACAGAGGCTTTGAAACTTGTGAAATCGGAATGGAAGTGGCTCCTATGCAAACATGACAACATAAAAGCGAAAGTAAAAAAAAGTGAACAGTATTTCCTGCTTCTGAAAGTTTTAGAAAATGTGTATAACTATATATCTGCACCATCCTGAAAAGCACTATACATATAAATTTAAAATTCAGAAACACATTTGCCCTACTGTAAATACACCTTGCTGCACAATTCTCAAAACTCTCATACAAGAGCTTGACAAACCAGTTGAGATCACAGCATTATCTGCTGTGTTCGTCAGGTTCTCCCAGTAGTGGTAGGCCTATAAAAGTATTTTGTGTAGATCTACTACACAACCAGTTAAAACAATACAGCCATAACAACTGGTACCTGCTGATGTAGAGTCTGGAAAAATACCTTTAAAGGGGTCATATGATACGATTTCAAGTTTTCCTTTCTCTTTTGAGTGTTACAAGCTCTTAATGCATAAAGAAGATCTGTAAAGTTGCAAAGACTAAAGTCTCAAATCCTAAGAGATATTCTTTATAAAAGTTAAGAGTCAGCCACGCCTACATAAAACGGCTTGTTCTAACACACACCCAAATATCTACGTCACTATGTGGAAATATTTGCATAATGCCGCACAAATGTGCACGCAAAGAAAGAAGGCGTGGTTTCAGGAACAGCAGTAGTGTTGATGCAGCCATGTCAGGGAGACGCTGTGTATCAGTGCGAAAGCAAAAGCACTTTATTTGGCCTTCCGGAAGTAGATGCAATTAGGAATCATTGGTTAAGATTTATTTACAACAGAACAGCACAACCCAGATGTTCAAATTTGTAGCGTCTGGACCAATCAGACACACCATTTTTCATTTGATTTAACAAATCAATTATTCATTAGATTTCTTCTCTTTACTGCGTTAAGTTTTAACCCTTTCCTATACAAACTGTGTGTGTGTGTATTTGTATGTTAGACCAGTTTAAGTGTTTATGTGTATGTTAGACCAGTTTAAGTGTTTATATAGTATGTTAGACTAGTTTAAGTGTTTATGTAGTTAATAAAGCCTTACTTGTGTCACACTTGACGTTGTTCATTGTTTGCTCATAACTGGAGTCACTTAATCATGCAGATTTATGCTACAAGCTCTTTGTAGAATTGTACAGTAAGAAAGTTATTTCCCTTAACCAGGAAATTAACGTTCTTAGAATTGACAGACAGTTGACCCTGAGAGGTAAGCTAAATATCTACAGCAGATCTAAAATATGAATAGTTAATTATAACTACTTATGGTTAATTATTTATATTTCCGGTCGTTGAGCTAAATTCGCTACATACATCTGCTTTGATGCAGAGATCTGCTTTTTGATGCTTTAACACTATTTCTTATGGAGTCACTAAAGGGATGTGGTGATGGGAAAAAAATATTAGATTGAAGGAAAAATTGTATTTAAATGCTTTTGCAATCTCTTATAAAACTTTAGCATTCCCCTGAGAAACTTTAAATTAGCTCACAAACATGTTTGAGAGAGGCGGGGCATAGAGGACCTACAATACTGTACAGTATTTGAAAGATAATGTGTTTTTTTTACATTAAAGCATGTCAACATATTCTGTTACACCAAATACACAAAATAATGATCTTTAAAATAGCATCATATGACCCCTTTCATTTTATTTGTCAACTATACACACACTTTTTTCTTTTTTCTTTTTACCTCTGGGCCCAGTACCCTCTTTTGCATTTTTAGATTGAGTAGTTTTATTCACCAAGTTAGTTATAGTACAGTTAGACAGACTCACAACTTGGCTAGCATTCCACAGGTTGTGATTTTAATTTGCAATTCACCGTCAGGTATCAGTCACTCCACTGTCAACCGTGTTACTGAATATAATAATATAATGAGCAACAGAAATGGAACAGATTTTTGTGCCTGCATGCAATGTGCGCAAAAAAGGAAAACCTCAAACTGAACAGGAAATAACAAGAGTGGGCTGCTCTTAAAGGGACAGTACTAAATAAGGGCCAATGTGTTTTAGTTAGAAATTTTTTTTTGTAATTTTTAAAATCTAATGAAATGAAAGTTGCGATAGTCTTTGTGATTATCTCAGTGATGGCTTCTTGAACAAGAAGCAAGAAAAAATGTACTGTGGGACTTAATTCAACTCTGACTTTGAGAGAAGTTTTATATCTACCATGACTTTCATACAAGTACACACACATTTTGTAAGGCTTGAGACTCTTCAGACCAAACTATCAGTGAGCACAATGGTAGGACTACACATGAGCAGAATGCAGACATTTTATAAAACGAAAACAGCAAAAAGCAATGAAATGAGCAGAGACATCCATCCTGGAGGCCTCCCAACACTGCACATTTTGCATGTCTCCTTTGTCTGACACACCCATTTCAGGTCTTGGAGTCTCTACTTGTTAAAAAGGCCCGCTGCAAATGAACTTTTATTTTTAAATGTTCTGGCGATCAGGCACTGTTTGAATGTGCTGTCAATGCAGCAACCTAAAGACACTAAGCTCCGCCCATTTTCAGCAGGTGGCAGTGATTAGCATTTGGTAGAAATAGTCTGCACAGAGTAGGGGAAAGCAGAATGGGCTTGATGCTTTCTCAAGTTTGGTGTTGTGTGCGTATGTTAGATGAACCAAGTAAGTTTATTTATGTACTTCAGCTCTTGATAGCTGTGACCCTTCTGAATTTGTTTTGTTGATGTTTATCATTGTTTATTCACATACACAGCATGTAGCTGAATTTTCCCAAAGCTTATTTCTTTGCTCATAGTCTGTTGATTTTGACTTCTTTAGATAAATGTTAGAATAAACGGTTATTGGTGAAGAAATAATGGATCAAAATCTAGTTAATATTGAAACAATTTTCACTCAGAAACTGATAGCAAATTTCACAAATAACAATAAACTGGAAAGTAACACGTTGAAATAGGCCTAATTTTTTTTTAAAGGGGTCATCGGATGCAAAATTCACTTTTACATGTTGTTTGAACATAAATGTGTGTTGGCAGTGTGTGTACACAACCACCCTATAATGATAAAAATCCAACTAGTGCTTTTTTTTTTAAATCTCGATAAATCCAAACCCCTTTCTCAAGCTGATCTCAGATTCTTGGCGGTGTGATGTCACACTGACAGGCCCCTACCACGATTGTTGATTGACAGTGGCGTCTCTGTTTTTATCACAACTCCACCCTGAGTGAGCTGTCATCAGTCTGCCATTGTTTCACCGCCTTTTTTTTATGAATCTTTGCAAATTGCCTTTCTTAATACTGTGCTAGTTAGCAAGATTCACGATGAATGTGGCTAAAGTTTACAGTCTCTCAGAGAGCAGCTCGGAAGAGAGGGGCGGGGTGAGCAGAGCTCATTTGCATTTAAAGGAACATGCAACAAAACGCTTGCTGTAAACAGAGCTGTTTTTGACAGGGTAAAAAGGGTGTTGTTTTAAACCATCACTGAGACATTTTAACCAAAGTATGTTATAGACTTTTCATTAAGACTCTAAAGCAGGGGTGCCCAATCCTGCTCCTGGCGATCGACTGTCCTGCAAAGTTCAGCCCCAACTCTAATCAAACACACCTGCCTTTCATTTTCAAGTGATCCTGGAGACCTTAATTAGTTGATTCAGGTGTGTTTGATTAGGGTTGGAGCTAAACTTTGCAGGACAGTCGATCACCAGGAGCAGGATTGGGCACCCCTGCTCTAAAAAACTGCACACGGCACATCATTCACAAAAGAGGCAGGAGGAATAATGCGGTTTGACTGACAGTTTGAACAGTCAATGGAGTTACGGGGTTTAGTGGCGGTGGCGTCATTTACTGATCCAGGATCAGTGAGCCTTAGCAGTTATTTTTTCGATTTGAGCTTCAGAATGCTTTGAAAAATGTAGCTTTTGTTTGTTACCGCGCTACTTGATCAAAAACAGAGCTTCGCTACTGAAAAGCTATTTGATTCAGAAAACGGCAAAGCTACCACCACACTATGATAAATGTAGTTAAGCTAGTAGCGTCACTACTTGTAGCGACTCTACTGGCCATTACTAATGGTTACAAGATAAATGCATGTTGGGCAAAATAATTCCTTCTCAATCTGCGTTTTTTCACATTGAATCTGCACAAGAAAATCAGGGGGGAAAGACCCTACGGTATCTATAAATATATCAATATCTGATCAATATGCTTTATTTATGTAAAATAAAAAGAAGAGGAGCTCACACACCACATGAGTCACTTTATTAAACATTTTTAGTCAGTTATTATGAAATAAAGAGTGGTAACATTTTGATAGCTATTAATTTTTGCTTGTCAGATTCAGTGACCCTAGCCAACTGCAATCATATGCATTTGTAAGGAACAAACTGTAGATCTCCAACATTGAGTAATTACAGTAAACAGTAATAAGAATAAAGATAAGAGCCACATTTATCAAATATCAGAATGTTTTACATAACAAGCCCTAAAACATCTCATAAGGAAACCATTCTTAGTAGTAACACATTAATGTTAATTAACGCAGCATTAATGTTTAATTTCCTTTCTATATACGCATTTAGATGCTCGTGACAATATCTAGCTTGTTTTCTAGTCTTAAGACATGAAACATATTTTACAGCACCGCTCGTCTCCTGATCATTCGGCTTCAGCAGCGTCTGATCTAACGTGTGCGCGGTCCCGCGTGAACATTTGCTAAACAGCGAGCCCTGGTCACAGTTTTATCTAGGTCACCGATTTCGGCACAACACTGGAATTAGCCGATTTTCCGCATGACCGGGCGGTCCGTTTTGACCTCACACTTACGGCGACTGACTGATTTTATGTCATGCCAGATGAGGCTTGAGGCCTGAGGCCCTGTCTACACTAGTGCATTTTCGTTTTAAAACGGCATTTTAGAATGAAAACAATCTTCGTCTACACTGACGTTCTCCCTGCATTTCAGAAACTATCTCAGTCTACACTACACAACCGAAAATGCATGTCACATGACCGTTCATGCAGGTACAACCATAGATATGCATAGGTAGATTCCCTATTATTTAGATGGCAGGCGCGTCTACGTGCTTGGAGCGGTCAAATGGGGAATCTACCTATACATATCTAGGGGTACAACAATGAGCATGATGTTATTGTTTACATGGTCATCAAGGATACGCAGAGCGAATGTGGGCAGCCACGCCATCGTTTTCACAAGTCTCCGTTTTGGTCCGTTTACACTGAAATGCAACCCCGGAGTTTTCATACTAAAACTGGGTCTGCAGCATTTTCAAAAGTTTCTGTTTTTGAGAGTCGAATACACAACAGAGTAGTGTAAACGACAGGCGTAACCGTAGAAAAAGTTATGCCTTTTAAAACGAAAACGCATTCGTGTAAATGGGGCCTAAGTGAGTGTGTGAGAGACTCGTGCAGAAATCAAAACAAATGAGCGCAACAACAGGCTGTTGCCAACAGCACACACAGAAAGTTATAGATGCATACTGCAGTAGTAAAAAAAATAAAGTTATAATCAAGCAGCAACCTCCCGCTCTCTCTTGTGAAGCCAACAAGGACGTGACTTAAACTGTAATTCGTCAACTGGCCGCAAAAGGGAGTCAATCCCATAGACCCCCCATGTTAAAATGCCCAACTTTACAGCAGAAAAAAACATGTTTACAGCCTGGTTCAAAAAATTATTTTGGTCTATATAGCTAATTTTGCCCTTCATGACAACTATGAGGGGGGTGACAACTGCATGACAACTGCAGCTTCATAATGTTGGCTGCTGTCACCACCGTCGAGCTAGGTGGGCGTGGTTTCAGCAACCTGCTCCCGCCTCTTTGCCCATTTTCGATTATCCGGGAGTGACGCGCGGTGACACGCTGCCAAGATGGTGATGGCCCGCTCCGCCCACTTTGAGCTTCAAAAACGCTCTTCGAAAATCTACGGGTGACGTCACGGACACTACGTCCATGTTTTTATACAGTCTATGGTTATAATGCAGCTGACACAGAACAGCATTCGCGGTTTACGTCCAGCGAAGGTGACGCGAAGGAGACGAATTGTTGTATAAAGTCTTTTTTTTCTCTTTTGCACACAAAAAGTATTCTCGTAGCTTCGTATAATTGCGGATGAACCCCTGATGTCACATGGATTATTTTACAGATCTCCTTGCTACGTTTCTGGACTTGGGAACATTTCAGTTGCATTGCTGTCTATGCAGGGTCAGACAGCTTTCAAGATTCCATCAAAAATATCTTAATTTATGTTCTGAAGATGAACGAAGGTCTTACGGGTTTGAAACGACATAAGGGCGAGTAATTAATGACAGAATTTTAATTTTTGGATGAACTAACCCTTTAAGTAAACAGACAGGTTTTTATGCATAGTTAATAGACTACATTATTAGGTTACTTTGACCATCGACACCCACTATAGATCAACATAATCTATAAAGGTGAGAATCAAGATATTTCATGATATAGTTAATGCGTTTGGGAATGTTTCGAATAAACAGGAAAAAATAAATAAAACGTGCTGTTGTGGCTGCTGTGTGTCACATGACGAATTTCTGTAAATGCATTACTGTATAATTAGAATTAGTTTATTTACAAAATGGTAGATGTCAAAAATGTTATGATTATTGACAGCTTCCTCATGACTTGTATGAAACCCTGAACATTCCACAAATGTATCGTTTGATTCTTTAATAGAGTTTTAGTAAACAAATAAAAAAAAATAAAGAACAAAGCAAATGTGAAAAATACAGTAAATCCCTTGTTCTCAGATGCTTGAACTTCAAAAGCAAGAACAACAGTCTATGGTTATAATACATGATTTAGGTACGCAACATTGCACGACCAAAATGATTCAACACGATTGCAATGTGATTTTTTTTCAATAGTAGTTCAATAAACAAGAAGTTAAAATTAAGCGGCTTACATTTTAGACAAAATATTGACTGTTTTTGATCAATTTCACTGATAAAAATAGTTCCAATCAAAGCCACAGCAGAACTGTTTTGTGTCTCCGAGCAACACAGTGGTGTTTCTTTACTTAATGAATCCACTTTTTTGAACGAATCAAGTGAGTCATTGATTCAGTTACCCATTCATAAAGACAGTAGTCACTTGCCTCGTTTCTGAATGAATCAGCAGTTTGAACAAATCTGTTGAATAAATGACAGACGGTGCGTTCCAAATGGGATATATCGCCCTCCGAAGGGCACTTCAGAGTGAAAACAATCTTGGCCGCCATATTGAAGGGTCGTTCCAAAACGAAGTGCTCAAAACTGGCCACTTCAAAGGGCCCTTCGGAATGAAGGATTTCGAAGGGTACAACTGATGGACACTTCGGGCTCCCATGATCCTTTGCGCAGATTCTTTGCATGATGACCGTGCCTCCGTGTAGGCATGTGATGATGACGTAGAAGGGCACTTCAAGAAACAGTTGTTTGGTCCTCTACCCTTCAACCCTTCGAAGCTCTCACTCCGAAGGGTGAACCCTTTGAAGGGATTAGGGCTTAGGGATGAGCCCTTCCGAATGGAATGCAGGGGAAATGACTCATTTATTCAAACAGTCATTTGCCGCCACCTACTGGTTTGGTTTCATATTTAAAACTATCATTGCATTTTCCCCAACATTAATTATTTGTATATTTAAAAAATATTTAAAACATTAATCTTATAAAATTCTTCATGCATTCGAAATTTTGCAGTGGCACCTCAGCTTCATCGAACAGTCTCTGTAAATGCATCTAATGCCACTTCAGATGCAGCTTCTGTGTTTCCTGCAGTGGAAAGATGAAGTTTGTTGATACTGATTTCAATTGAATGGTAACAACTCTACAGTTTCTTATTATTATCTAACTGAATTAATTGAAGCAATGTAAGAATTTGATGTGAAAGATGACGCATTTAACAAGGTTAGTGAAAAAATGACAATTTTAGAAGCATATGGGAAATTACATCTGTTTTGTTATATACAGCAACTTTTCAGTTAATTGTTATTCCTACCTCTTTTCTAGTCACAGAGCACTTTATTGAGAGTTGTTTAAGTGAGAGAACATCTGTAACTTTGTTTCAGGTATTTTGAGTATCGAAAAATGATTCTGACATTTTGGTGTCTTTAAATCCAGTGCAAGATTCACTGCAGAATAACAGGGTAAAAACTTAAAGTCCGTTATGTAGTAAGAGTAGGGAGTGGCATACTCAGGGCCGTACTTTGGGCGGTGCAACTGGTGCGATCGCACCGGGCCCCGCGCTTTGAGGGGGCCCCGCGGCTAACGGACCAGCTAACGAACCTAAAATTGTTGTGAGTTAATGATTGATTGGTTATTGATCTACCTAGTGGTGAAATTTGACAATATATGGTGCAGCTCATCCATACATATAATGTAGGTCAATTTAGTCAATATGAGTCCAATTTTTGTTTGATAATAATTCACAACACAGATTTAGGTTTATAAATTCCCTCACAGACTCAATCCTATAGATACAAACTTTACAAAAATATGTTAGACAGGAAAATAATCTCACAGGAGATATGCACCTCGAGTTATGCTGTAAACACCCATAATGACACGTCGGTCAAGTATCTGTCATGCGAGTCACAACTTCAGTTTGGTCAAAATGCTCCTTGCTGCTACCAGGAAGGACAGTATCATTCCTTTACTGGCTTTCAGTTCAATACAAAATCAATTTTATCATTTAAATGCATTCTCCAAGATTGTTTTTGTAATGTAACATTTGTCTGATTAACAGGTACATGTTATGGTTGAGTACATTTCAACATGACGTTACTTCTGCTTGTGTGTCTCCGCTTACAATAAATGGAGATATAAAACACATTATCTGTGTTATCTGCTGTGTTAGTCAGTCATTCCTTGTAGTAGTACAAAAGAAGCGACGATTTCATACTTCATATTTTAATTCAGTGTGATTCTATAACAAACTTTTTAAATCTGTGTTTTAATAAACATTTGAGCACAGAAAGGTTAATAAATTATGTTGATGAGCTGTTGGTTCCATTCACTGATGGCTGGTTTAAGGTCATTTAATCCTTCCCTGTTGGTCCGCAGTTAGAGGGTAAATGTTACAAAGCTGCTAAGAAAATTCTTTCTGGGACCCGATTTAAATGGTTTCAATGACAATTTTTTTTTTTTCCAACACATTGGTCTTTTCTCATTATCTGTAAAGAACGTACATGGTGTTTGGCACTGGGCACTGGACCCAAAGGCAAAGTGTGACTTATGTCAAGTACAAGCAATCTGCCTGAGGAGAGATTCTCTGTGCCATAAAGATTGATTGTTGTGAGCTTCCTGATATCCGTACCTGGATGAGATTTCATGTCATTCATAGTTTGATTTTTATGGGGAAAATACCTTCTAAGTTGATTTGTTTTCACCTACAGACAAAAATATCCACCTTTGTACCTTTAGGTCCAGTACCTGTAAAATGTGCTCTTTTCTTCACATATTCTTCACAGATAATGATGCAAAGTCAATGAGTCTCACAATTAACATTTATTATATAACTTTTCTTTAACATTGGAAAGGAGTCCCACAGATCTGAACACAACACACACATTTGGCTCAGAAGCTTCTGTTAGTACCCTTAACAATGTGTGGAAACAATGAGTAACGCGGTCAACAAACCTGGATCTACCTGCAGAAACTAATCTAATTGTGTAGTAAATGTTTGGTTAAATGGTTACTAGTGAAGAAATTATGGATCAAGATTTGGATACTACTATAAAAAGTGGTGTAGGATTGTAGGATATAGTGATTCTATAACAAACTTTTTAAATCTGGGTTTTAATAAACATTTGAGCACAGAAAGGTTAATAAATTATGTTGATGAGCTGTTGGTTCCATTCACTGATGGCTGGTTTAAGGTCATTTAATCCTTCCCTGTTGGTCCGCAGTTAGAGGGTAAATGTTACAAAGCTGCTAAGAAAATTCTTTCTGGGACCCGATTTAAATGGTTTCAATGACAATTTTTTTTTTTCCAACTCATTGGTCTTTTCTCATTATCTGTAAAGAACGTACATGGTGTTTGGCACTAGGCACTGGACCCAAAGGCAAAGTGTGACTTATGTCAAGTACAAGCAATCTGCCTGAGGAGAGATTCTCTGTGCCATAAAGATTGATTGTTGTGAGCTTCCTGATATCCGTACCTGGATGAGATTTTCATTTTTATGGGGAAAATACCTTCTAAGTTGATTTGTTTTCACCTACAGACAAAAATATCCACCTTTGTACCTTTAGGTCCAGTACCTGTAAAATGTGCTCTTTTCTTCACATATTCTTCACAGATAATGATGCAAAGTCAATGAGTCTCACAATTAACATTTATTATATAACTTTTCTTTAACATTGGAAAGGAGTCCCACAGATCTGAACACAACACACACATTTGGCTCAGAAGCTTCTGTTAGTACCCTTAACAATGTGTGGAAACAATGAGTAACGCGGTCAACAAACCTGGATCTACCTGCAGAAACTAATCTAATTGTGTAGTAAATGTTTGGTTAAATGGTTACTAGTGAAGAAATTATGGATCAAGATTTGGATACTACTATAAAAAGTGGTGTAGGATTGTAGGATATACATTGTTTCAAAGCAGCTTTAGACAAAATCATTAGTTGCATTTGGCATATTAGAGGTGGTTGTTTTTAAAATCTAGACATTTAGCAGATTTTGCACCCAACTGTATATATTCCATATGCATATATATGTATAAGAACCCAGTCCTCCGAGTGTATAGGCAAGGTGGCATCACATATCGTCCACTAGATGGCAGCACAGCCCAGGTTTAGCAGTTCGACTCTTTCATTTCCTGTGCACCTCTTTAACATTACACAGGCCTTATGCACCACACATGACCTCTTTTATGAATACAAATCACCAGTAAATGACACATTTAGTAGTGCCTGACTCAAGTTCCCACAACTCTGGGTTGCCAGATTTTGATACTAAATCATACTCATAAAGAGTAGAGTTCACATGGGAGATCAGAACATTCAGTATACAGTAGCATCCATGCAACTTTAAACTACAAATCAGCTACTTTCTCAGTTATTGATTAAAAAACTACAGATTTCTGTGAGTTAGACCCGACAACGAGGCACATTTATTCTTCTCCAGGAGCGGCAGGACGAATGAGCTGCTTGACTGACTGTACAGCATCCAGATCTGCTTCATCCATATCAAAACAGAGCCGTTCAGGATAGACATGGCGCCGTGTTCACACTATCAGCATGCAAATCTATCACGACACCTCCTGTTGTGTGCTTTATCTGTGAATCGGTGTGAGACTGAACGGCTAACCCCTGACAGCATGAACGCATATTTATGCATTTACACTGATTCACAACACTGAGCAACATCACAAAATAACCTCAACTCTGATGCCCCCTTTCCCTCATAGATATGCTCAATTAATAAGGAAGCATACAGTGCATGTAATTACATGCTGTATGAGAACAAATGTCTCAAAGATACTGTATAGTGCAAGATCTCTAATGCACCTTTTAGCCAAGTTTTGTGTGTAAAACTTCATCATCGGTCTCTTATGCTGACCACCATTTATTTGATAAAAAATACAGTAAAACAAGTACAATTGTGAAATATTATTACAATTTAAAATAACAATTTTATAGTTTAATATACTGTATATCAAAATATAATTTATTTGTGTAATGCAAAGCTGAATTTTCAGCATCATTACTCCAGTCTTCAGTGTCACATGATCCTTCAGAAATCATTCTAATATGCTGATTTGCTGCTCAAGAAACATTCATTATTATTATGACAGTTGAGGCAACAGTTGTGCTGCTTAATATTTTTGTGGAAATTGTGGTTTCTTTTTTTCTTCCTTTGTTAAACAGATGGTTCAAAAGAACATCATTTAATTGAAACGTCTTTATTTTAACTTTTGTTCAATATAACAGGTCCTTTCTAATTAAACGTTTTGATTTCTTTTAAATAAAGTCTACTGATCCCAAACTTTAGTTTTATCATACTAGATCACAATTTTAAATATGAAATCATATCGGTTAGTTATCCTTTAGAGTGTATGTTGTCATTTTGGTCACTTCTAATATGAAAAACTAGCAAATTATTAAGAAATATTCCATGTGTTTATTTTTTCCTTTTAAATGTTTCAAAAACATGTTTTCTTGGGAATATTGTTTCAATTTGTAATACTTTTTTCCTGTGTCTTCAATATATTTTCCATCCTGTCAAATCCCTTTAACTAACAATACTCAAGGAAGAGACATGTTTTTTTCTTCTTTTTTTCAGAAGAAACAAGCAGGGGTCAGGAGGTTTAGCTTGTTATTAACCTCATTAACCTCTTTATAACATGTATGTTCTTGTCATTTTGCAAATAATACAATTATAATAAATCAAGTTAAAGCGCCTGACCGAAGCAGATTTCTGAAAGACTGGAAATGTTTTTTTAGCAATACTTCATAGCATATTAACTTAAAGTTCAAAAGGTACTGCATAACAGGAATGACCCATTTATGAATATAAAGGTACCTTTGTGTTAATTTTCTAGAGCGGACTGAAACATGCAAACGCAGGGGAAAGACACAAACAGACTACAGTCATTTATCCCACAATGTTTCCACAGGCATATGATCTTAACACACCTAACCCGGTAACACACTACAAGAAAGCAGTATGCACAGCTGGTTTAAGTAACCTAAACCCACTTAATGTAGAAAAATCTGACAGCTCTCGTGACAACAGCTCAAACAAAGACTAACGGGATCAGATTTGAAAAACTTTTAAATAGTATTCAGATATCCAATCTTTTCACCAACATTCTCTAGCTGTCTTAAGGGACCAATGATCAGTCTAGTTAGTTAGTTGACATCCTTTCAGCATGTGAAAATCTAAACCAGTTAGTGCATGTGTTTGGTGGGATTTGGTTACTTCTGTGAGCATGAGAAATTATTGCTCCACATGAAAAGCCTGAAAAGCTGGGAATGTTAAAATATTTTAAACATTAAAAAAGATCATTATAGTATGTTTGAGGTAAGTTAATCACAGATTGCATGATAATTGGTAACCTGACTGTAAAAATATAATAAAGTCTGTTTAATTCAGAAAAAAAAGGAAAAGAAAAACAAATGAATACTTTTATTCAACAAGGATGCATTAAACTGATTAAAAGTGACAATAAAGACATTTGTAATGTTACAAAAAAAAATTCTAATAAATGCTGCTGACCTTTCTGCTCATTAAAGAATAGAAATGTGGTTTGCACAAAAATATGAACTGTTTTCAACATTGATAATAAGTAATGTTTCTTGATGATAAATCAGCATATTAGAATGATTTCTGAAAGATCATGTGACACCGAAGACTGGAGCAATGATGCTGAGAATTCAGCTTTGAGTCACAGGAATAAATAACATTTCAAAATATATATTCAATTAGAAAACAATTCTTATACAGCATTAATCTTAGTTGATGTTTTTAACATCTACTAATGCATTTTTTAAATAAAAAGATTTATGTGTTAGCATTAGTTAATGCACTGTGATCTCATTTAAAATTGTATTTACCAACATTAACAAAAAATAATAAAAGTTATACAAATGTATTGCTTATTTTTTAGTTCATAGATAATGCATCAAATAATGTTAACAAATTAGATCATATTATAAAGTGTTACTGAGAAAATTTTCAGATTTGTTATTTACATACCAAGTATGTCTTTCTCAGTTTCTAGGCAGATAAAATAGTTATGAAAGGTCAGATTTCAAACAGCTGCTCTCCAGTGCCACACAGTGGTCAGTCACATTCATGACTCCATTTAAGAAAAGAGATCATATTATAAAGTGTTACTGAGAAAATTTTCAGATTTGTTATTTACATACCAAGTATGTCTTTCTCAGTTTCTAGGCGGATAAAATAGTTATGAAAGGTCAGATTTCAAACAGCTGCTCTCCAGTGCCACACAGTGGTCAGTCACATTCATGACTCCATTTAAGAAAAAAATGATAATCAGATGTACTGTACTTGCCTGTTAGAAGATCCTAAATTACCTCAACATTCCCCTTTACTTTAGTGATGTATTATGGGTTTAACAGGGTCATATGGATGAAAGATAAAAGACATTTCAGTGGTCATAATTACACTGCGGTTTGATTTAGGAGAGGATTAAAGAAACCAAAGGAGCTTGACTTTAAAAAAAATCACTATTTTTAAAAGCCTGCATTTCTATGAGCTTTCAGTTGACGCTGTGCCAATGTTTGGGCTGTTAGTGACGTCCTCCCCGAAGACTGATCCATTTAGATTTCACCCACACCACGCTAAAAGCTTATTTATCACCGTCCAGAACAGAGACGCTGGCCAGTTGATAACCCTCATACATCAGCCATCCTGACACATCCACACAGCGGGAACCGAGCTACAATAACACACTCATCTCTGCTGGAATTCTGGGTTAGTTAATAGTTAAGTCCACAGTCAATAGCAAAAGTTAAGCTCCTTTGTGACATGCTGGAAAAAATTTTGACTGGTTTTACTAACCTTGTCTGTGCAAATAATAAACAACATTAATGTCATGATTGTTTAAAGCTAGTGAAGTAACTTTGTCATGATATTGCAAAGATGCTCTGAAAAATAATGGCTGCAAAAGGGGGGTTTCACAGTGATGCCACAGAAGAACTAGTTTTGGTTCCCTAAAGAGCTTTTCAGTAAACAGCTCTTAAAAGAACCACTTTTTCTTAGTGTGAGGAACATTAACTAAAGGTTATTTTCTTTACATTAAAGGGGTCATATGATGCCCATTTTCCACAAGTTGATACGATTCTTTAGGGTCTTAATGAAAAGTCTGTAACATAGTTTGGTTAAAATTTCTCAATGGTAGAGTAAAAACACCTTTTTACCCTGTCAAAAACAGCTCTTTTCAGATCAAGCTGTTTTTGTAGCATTTCCCTTTAAATGTTAATGAGCTCTGCTGACCCCGCCCCTCTCTTCCGAGCTGCTCTCTGAGGGACTGTTTACTGAAACTTGCTAATTAGCACATTATTAGGAAAGGCGATTTGCAAAGATTCATTACAAAACATTATACTCACTTCTTCTGTAGATGAGGCTGGATTATGAATGATTTGCATGAACATAGACACATTTTTTGTAGATCGGGGGCGCATTCCCTTCAGAAACAAACGTAATCCACTGCGAGTTCAGCGGCTGAGATGTCGTGAGTAAATGACGACTGCTATGTTCATTATTACATCCAACAACAGAACACCTCAATCGCTTAGGAGTCATTCTCGTCTACATCTGCTCCGGCGGTGAAACACTGGCAGACTGATGACGGCTCACTCAGGGCGGGGCTAAGGTAAGACACCAGTCCAGTCTGTGCTGAAACGCTACTGTCAATCAAACTATCGTGGGAGGGGCCAGTTTGAAATGCTGCTGTCAATCAAACTACTGTGGGAGGGGCCTGCCTGTGTGATGTCACACAGACAGGCATCTGAGATCGGCTCGATTTGAGAAAGGGGAAAACATTTAACGAGATAAAAAAAAAAACACCGGGTGGATTTTTATCATTATAGGGTGGTTGTGTACACACACTGCCAACACACATTTCAGTTCAAACAACTTGTAAAAGTGCATGTAGCATCCTATGACCCCTTTAAGAAAAAAAAGTGGTTCTTTTAGGAACTCGTGGGGACCCAAAAATGGTCGCTGCAAAAACCCACTTTTCGAACCTTTATTTTTAGGAGTGAATAACCTGAGAAACCTTTTTCCACCATAAAGAACATTTTGTGGAGTGGAAAGGTTGCATGTTAAAGGTTTATCATGGAACCATCAATGCCACTTAAAGAACCTTTATTTTTAAAAGCAGATTATGCACTATCATGGTAAACCTTCTTTAAACCTTCTATCAAAATAAAAGATTCCAGTAAAAGTTGATGGCAGTGGCCTTCTCTTATTTATTTATTTCAGGAGTATCACAGGATGTCATATAGGGAGACTGAGAGAACATGGGCTTCAAGTTCCTAGCAATTTTGTAACATTGTTCACCTAGTTATTATAGAGGTCCTGCCAGCCTTTCCCAGAATCTCATTTGAGTTATTGAGCTCCCCTATGAGCCTGTTAAAATGACTTCAAAATCTCTTTCCCAGAGAACAGCACTAACTGTGAGCTCACCTCATGAAGAACCAGCTCAAACGAAAACCAGCGATGTTTGCAAATCTAAGATTATTAGAATAAATCTTATTTATTAAAAAGAATTAGACATTTAGATAAATTATAGAGGGTGAATACAGGTAAAGATGTTTTTTGATGTTATCTTTTTTCATTGTGTGTGTTTTTTTTTAATAGCAACTGCTACATTAAATCAACATCCCATGCTACTAGAATAAACTTTATGCTAATTTTACTAATGGAAGACTATACTCATAAATGTGATGATTATTAAGCTTAAATAAGTATCATTTTGCTTTGTTTGTGCTAAAATTCTCACAGACACAGTTTAAAGACAACTGCACTAATGGGGACACAATTGCCTCACAATCAGTCTCTCCTGTGAATCATTGAAATAATCAAGACCAACAGAATGAATCTGAGGGACAGCAGAGAAAATGAGCAATAAAAAAGTAAATTAAATAAATAAATAAAACAAGAAATCTCTGGAATTTAGGGAAAAGCTACAAAACAATACCCAAATGTTCATATGGCACCATCATATCAATTATCAGGAGCTAGACGCTAAATTAAAACATTAATGTGTATTGTGTACAGCGCTATAGAAGTAAAGGTGGCTTGATTTTACTTGATTTAGAAAACCCCAGTTAGAGCCCAGTTTGTGCATCATTTCCTGTTTCAGGCATTGTTTCCTGTCCTAAATGTGCAAAAAGCCCATAAAATGCATTTAAAATATTCAAGTCTTGAAATAAAATAATCTTAGAGATCAACATTTCAATGCAAAGTGTGTAATACGTAAAATGCAGAATAAATTTAGCATGGTGAATACAGGTAAAGATGTTTTTTGATGTTATCTTTTTTCATTGTGTGTGTTTTTTTTTAATAGCAACTTCTACATTAAATCAACATCCCATGCTACTAGAATAAACTTTATGCTAATTTTACTAATGGAAGACTATACTCATAAATGTGATGATTATTAAGCTTAAATAAGTATCATTTTGCTTTGTTTGTGCTAAAATTCTCACAGACACAGTTTAAAGACAACTGCACTAATGGGGACACAATTGCCTCACAATCAGTCTCTCCTGTGAATCATTCAAATAATCAAGACCAACAGCTAATGGATCATGATTAAGGGTGTGAATCTGAGGGACAGCAGAGAAAATGAGCAATAAAAAAGTAAATTAAATAAATAAATAAAACAAGAAATCTCTGGAATTTAGGGAAAAGCTACAAAACAATACCCAAATGTTCATATGGCACCATCATATCAATTATCAGGAGCTAGACGCTAAATTAAAACATTAATGTGTATTGTGTACAGCGCTATAGAAGTAAAGGTGGCTTGATTTTACTTGATTTAGAAAACCCCAGTTAGAGCCCAGTTTGTGCATCATTTCCTGTTTCAGGCATTGTTTCCTGTCCTAAATGTGCAAAAAGCCCATAAAATGCATTTAAAATATTCAAGTCTTGAAATAAAATAATCTTAGAGATCAACATTTCAATGCAAAGTGTGTAATACGTAAAATGCAGAATAAATTTAGCATTGGCTAAGGATGTGGATACCTGCGGCACGTGTAGCTGGAGAGCGTCTCCATCACTCTTGTTTCTAAATGAATGGAGGCGGAGAGAAGGACAGGAGGAGGTACTGAAGGTAATGCAAGCCAGGCGCTGACATGACAGATAGCAAATTTCAGTGCTGGGAAATGGGGAATGGACTACGGCTAAGGATGTGGATACCTGCGGCACGTGCAGAGCGTCTCCATCACTCTTGTTTCTAAATGAATGGAGGCGGAGAGAAGGACAGGAGGAGGTACTGAAGGTAATGCAAGCCAGGCGCTGACATGACAGATAGCAAATTTCAGTGCTGGGAAATGGGGAATGGACTAATCAGAAGCAGCTCCGGATTCCCTCTCAAAGCTGCGCCAGTCTTACGGATGTGAAGCACCATGTCAAATACTTCAGGCCACCTTTGCACACAAAATGGAAACTCCACTTTATTTTGAAAGTTGACCAACCTGAGGGAACCCAGGAGCCTTGAGCTGACTCTAAAATAAGGGTGAACGGCAGACACTGTCTGAATTAGGTCAACATAAAGCATAAGTTATGTTGATGAGCTGATGACGGGTGTATGATAATTGAACCCTTCTCTGTTGCTCTTCAATTACAAGGTAAATGTCACAATGCTGGTATGTAAATTGTGAAATTGGCTGTTTTCTGTTTGTGATGACAGAACGTTACTAACAACAGAGTCATTCTTAGAATAGTTACAAGGAAAAAGTCGTTCTGCCCAGCAACTGACCTGACTAAACAACCTCGTCAACTGTCTCGAGTCTTTGTCTCTGTAAATACAACGTGCTTGAGAGTCTAAACATTTACCTGGGACTGTGTGCTGTAATGGCACTGGTACATTGAGATTTCTTTGAAAACTGCGGTTTTTATTGTTTACTTTAGGAAGAGTTTCCCAACTGAAAGGTCAAACTAAAGGCAGTAGACGCCACATGATGGTTAGTTTCAGCAGATGCCAGACCTACACCAACATGCAGAACAAACAAACATGTTGCTCCAATAACGACCTTTCAGAAATAATCATGTCATGTATTCCTAATTTTTTTATTTTATTTTTTTTGCAAGTTACATCTAAATTGCTAGTGTTTATCTATTATAGTAGATATTTTCCATCAAACTTCACCTTTAAAGCATTAAAACAGCATTACTTGGGAATTGCTTTCTCCAGGTTATACACCTTCTTGATGTGCTAAAAAATAAATAAATAAATAAAAACGAAAAAATACATCAATAAAATTAGATAGATAGATAGATAGATAGATAGATAGATAGAAAAAAATTAAAAGTATAAAAAGTGAATAAAACCTTTTTTGTAATATAACACATGGCTGCTGAATGTGTACATTTATAGCACTGATGGTAACATTAGGTTTTGACAAAGAGTTACGGGATCGTATGACAGTATCAACCACAACTCGCAACTCATCACAGCTGACCTCACTGGGTTTGTTTTGCTGCTTTCTCAGAGTGCATCCCTTATGAATTTGCAAATCGTGATGATGATGCGATGGAGTAAAGGGCAATGTCATATTCCTTCAACAAAGACAGAAAGCTTTGCATTAGTTGTGTAATTGATGCTTTATCCATTTTATCATTCCTGTGATGCTGTATTTTGGTCAAGGCAATCAAATCACATGTTTGTGACCATGTTATTCCCAAACTTTTTTTGTCAAACAACAGTGCCTTATGAACGAATAAATGAAACGCATTTGTCCGTGTTTCACTCCGTCTCGAATCACACTCGTGGAAAGCTCTTGAGAAACAGTGTCTTTTCCCCAGCTCGGTACGCTTTCAACTCATTTTTTTAGTCTCGAGCAAGACTGTACGACATTCACATTACATGATTTGACTGATTTTTAAGTAGAAAGGGCGACAGCGCACTGCATTAAAATAAATGATCATTCATGTTTTCATAACCGCTGGCCAAATTCAAAAACGAAACTAAAATTAAATCATCTTTGAGAGCAAGGGGGGCCCCTGGTGTTTCGGGGGAGTCAACACATTAAGTTGAGAAGAAAATTAAAGCGGCTGTTTACTTGACAAAAGCAAAGCAAGGCAAGTCAGACATCTGGAAACAATTCTCAATTGTCACTGAAAAAATGGAAAAGAGTTAAATTCGTAATTTGCGATAAATGTGCAAAAGTGTTAGTTTACAACAGACATAAATCTGGCACCTCTGCCCTGATGCGACATACCTATTTTCTAAGTTCTATGTGTTTAATTATTTAATAAGTTAAAGTTATTATATATTGTGCTATGGCTTATTTACTTAAACCTGTTTGTTAACAGCTAGACTGTTTGTTTAGTTAATCGTTTGGGTCGTGTATCATGTAGTATGTTTAAAAACTGAGGTGCCGCTGTGGAGTTTAACCATGTAATACATATAAAAAGGTCAACAAAATTGCATGGAGTCATTAAGATTTTAATCTGGAACATGTTTATTTTTTATGTTTTGTTCTCTTTTAACTCTTCTTCTTACAACATGTCCTTACCGCAACGTTACAGTAACGTTCATTATATAATTTTTTTTCTTTTTTAATTGCTATAAAAATTTTATATTTCCATAGCTTTCTAATTTTGTGCAGTTTTGTAAATACTGATATTAAAAAAATATTTGTAAAAAAAATTACAAACAAAGCAGAGTGGCGGTAATGACATCTTGTGTCGGTAAGGACACAATGTTAAAGTGCCATGAAATCAAAAACAGGCTACTGTACAGAACAACAGTAAAATAAACCGAAAACAGAAGGTATTGCATGTGTAAAAGATAGCAGTAGTTTTGCAGTAAAGAACTCAAACTGTTTTCCATGTTTCAAAAATATTATCTCCTAAAGTTGATGTGTTTGTTGCAACAAACTGATTTGAGGCATGCAGAACTTTGTGTTTTGCCTTCTGGTTTCTTTTACTTATCCTCCACTGCCTTCTTTTCAGACTTTTCTCTCTTTTTGTCAGCTGGGAGACACTCTTTATCTGCCCATTTTCCTTTCTCTTTTTTTAATGCTCTTTTTTCTTCTGCAGATAATCTGCATACCTCTCTGGGTCTTTTCTCATTTCCTCTCTGCATTTCTTTGATCTTATTGTTGATGAATTTGGTCTCATCTAGGGTTACATATAATTGTCAGGTTTAAATATAATTTACAATAGACTGAATATTTGTAACTTAATATACAGTAAACCTTGAACTTGTCTCTACCGCAACACAAGGTCTTTACCGCAACACCTATATTTGCTGCGGTAAAGACGTTGCGGAAATTACATTTTTGCTAATATTGCAGCTAATTGGCAGCTAGCAAGGTCTACTACATTAGTTTTGATTCTTAGCATCTTAATATATATGAAGTAAACCTTAATATACATTTATTTTTAAAATGTAGTTCAAAGTACAGAATTACTTAGCTGTATGATGACACACAATAAATTCTGACACAGAAAAGATGATATTTACTTTATATTTTTGGGATCTTGTGAGTGAGGTAGTGAGGTGGCCCAATCACGTGCTAATTTCTGTTTCCAAAGAAACTAGACTTGTTTGTCTTTGATAAAAAGTAATAATAAAAGCCTTTTTCATTGTTGCAGTTAGGACTCAAAAGTGTGGGACAGGCACATTTAGTTAAAAAAATCATAAAAATTATCAGTAAATAATAAAAAAAATATTTAAGATGCTGTGAATTAATATGTATATTAAACAATTCAATTTGAAATAATGTCAAATTTGAAGTTGTGGGACATGAACTGAACAAAATGGTGTTTGGACCTATAAATGCTTCATAATTTTATATTAAATCACATGAATCATTAATTATATACTTTTATATATTATATATTTTTGTCAAGGTGTGTAATGACACTGTGAATATTTTATAAAGCATCATATGACAAATTTGAACATAAATATAAAATTTCCCTGCTGGGACTTAAAAGTGCCCGTAGTTGCAGAAACACCCTTAAACGCAATGATGTTTAAAGCCTGCTATTCTGGATGTTAACTTGAAAGAATATTTAGTCTGAGAATTTGTGTACATTTTTCACAAGCTCTGAGAGAACGTCTGCGGGAGCGTGTGGGAGTGGACACACGCAGGTTGCGGGAGCGGGTGGTCCTGATCAGAAATTCAGCGGGAGCGTGCGGGTGTGGGTTTAAGAAAACAGTAGGGCTCTAGCCCGAACCCAAAGAACTCCCCCCTCCCTAGTATGGAATGAGAATAGTTTAAAAGTGAGGCAAGTGAGGCGCTGGGCTGGAGGAGGGATGCCGGAAGACTGTCATGGGACAGAGGTGAGTTATATATATATATATATATATATATATATATATATATATATATATATATATATATATATATATATATTTTAATTTTTTTCTTTTTTAATAAATCTGCAAAAATGTCAACAATTCTGTGTTTTTCTGTCAATATGGTGTGCTGTGTGTACATTAATGAGGAAAAAAAATTAACTTAAATGATTTTAGCAAATGGCTGCAATATAACAAAGAGTGAAAAATTTAAGGGGGTCTGAATACTTTCCGTACCCACTGTATATATATATACACATATCATGCTAATTAAGTTGATCAACTAGACGAGCTCCACCTGTGCTGAATTGGTTGATTATCTGATCATGCTCCTCCCGAACTTTGTTAATAAAACATAATTTAATGACAATATGACATGCAAGTAAACAACTACTGTTCAACTATATGTGTGTGTGTCTGTGTAATTTATTACTTTTGAGTTTTGTTTTGTTTTATTTTATTTTAAATATTTCTACTTTTAATTATTTTTAGTTTGAAAGGATTTAATACTTAAAATAATATATATATATATATATTTTCTTTAAATTTTTCATTTTTAAATTAACACCTTTTAATCAACCATGCTTTAAAGCCATGATCATTTGCAACTTATTTTACTAACGTAATCTAAAATCTTTAGTAAGTTTTCAGAATAACAGGATATTCAATAAGACTTGATTTAATAAGGAATTGATTGAACATTCATCACATAAAAGGAAAGTCTTTTAATTTTGTTAAAAAAAACCATGCACTGATAAATAATACTTAAAGGGATAGTTCACCCAAAAATGAAAATGTGATGTTTATCTGCTTACCCCCAGGGCATCCAAGATGCCAGAGCGCGTACACATCTCACGCACAGGAAGTAGTGCGCGTGCTCGAAGCAGTTGGACATAGTGGTGTATTAGAGGTAAAAAATTATATAAATACTGTTCGGTTTCTGGCACAAACCGATCGTTTCGTGTGTTGGGACATCAATGTGTCGTCACGAGCAGCAGGGTTTAATTTGGATTTGTCTGTGCATGTTTTTTTTACTCTCATAGACTTTGTTACCATTGCCATCCATTATAAGACTGATGGACTCCAACGGTTGGACTTAAAAATCATCAAATGTGTTCTACTGAAGAAACAAAGTCACCTACATCTTGGATGCCCTGGGGGTAAGCAGATAAACATCAAATTTCATTTTTGGGTAAACTATCCCTTTAAGACAAGCAACAAGGCAATACATAATTTTGATTCCATGTTGATTTCAAGGGCAGTAATACATTATACACACACTTTTAGTTATAGATTTATGTGACATGAATTGGATTCCAATTATATTTGTTTATATATATATATTTGTATCATATAAGTATCATATAATATATATATATATATATACAGTTTTTATCCTCCCTCTCAGGTTTCCTGATGAGGAAGCAACTGTTTGACAGTCAGACTGACAGGCTCATTAAGAGATCATTATTACCGCATGCTTCCTCAAGACCTCCAGAGCAGGAGACTACATGCTTCTGACCCAACCATCCACCCTGCAGGAAAAACAGATGAAGCCGGCCTAACATCTCTTTGGGGAAGGCCAGTCTTTTCAGGTTAAACTGGATTCAAGTGCAAGCACCCAAAGGTTAGGATTCCAAACATTCAATTCATACCAGCAAATCTATTCTACATTTAACACTGTCAAACAACTAGACATCTGTAAACAGAAAAATGCAGAACAAATATTCAGCAGACTGAACAAAACAGATATGCGTCAAAATATCAGATATCAGTCTCGCTCTCTTTGTGTGTGTGTGTGGGGAATCTGAACAGGTTTAGACATTCATTAAAACTCTCCTTGGGCAAAAAGGCAGCAAAGCGTATAAAAGGATTATGTGTCAGGAGTAATTATGCAGGCAAAGTTGAGTTCTTGAGAGCAGATCTTGGAAAGTTGATGTATAAAATATGACTAATGAAGACTTCATCACTTATGTGTCACGGTCACAGTGTGTGGAGGCAGGCAGGACGACAAGGACGACAAGGATTCCAATAATTACTTTTAATGTAGACACAACAAGGCAGATTCAGAAAGGCGAGACACACACACACACACACACGCACGCACACACACTCACTCGGGGTAACATTCACAATAACCGACAAACTCGACTACAAGAGACAGGAACAGATAGAGGGCAGATAACGAGGGGCAGACAGGTGAGCACAATGAGGTGCTTAACTGATTGGTACGGGCTAAACCAACAAAAGGGGAAGAACCCACAATGAACAGTCCACAGGGGTGTTACATTACTCCCCCCTCCCGGAAGATGCATCCTCGCAACATAGAAACAGAGGGAGGGGCGGAGGAAGACAAAGCAGTGGATGTGAGATGGTGACAGGGGAAGGCAAAGGGCTGGCAGGCAGACCAGACAGGTGGAGGTTCCGGCGGAGGACGGCTTTCCAGGAGGAGGATGGCTAACAGAGTCCAGGAAGGTGACGATGGAGGGAGGAGCCAGGGAGACGACAGGAGGGAACCGGAGCAGGAGGAGGAGCCAGGTGGGACCCAGGCCACAGCCATAAAAGCGGCCCATGGTGGAGCCGACGGAAGGAGGAGCCATGGAGGAGGAATGTCCACTGACTCCAGGGGGACGACCAACGGCGGCGGAGCAGGTGGTGGAGGAGACCGAGGCGGAGACGGAGAACCAACGAGCCAGGGGGATGCCGAGGATTCGGGGGGGGCAAGGTGGAGCCGAGGGCTCTGGAGACCAAGGCGGAGGCGGAGATCCGGAGATCAGCGGCAGAGCCGGAGCGACTGAGGACCACGGTAGAGCTGGCGGGAGGAAGGAGCCCAACGGAGCCGGTGGGACAGAGCGACGAGGTGCAGCCAGAGGAGTGGAGTCCAGAGGCGATGGCGGGTCAACGCCCGACCAAGGCGGAGCCAAAGGGATGAGGGAGCCCGGTGGAGCTGATGGATCGAAAACCAGGAGCCCTTCCTGGGCTAAACTGGGGATCAGGAGCCCTTCCTGGGCTAAACTGGGGATCAGGAGCCCTTCCTGGGCTGAACCGGGGACCAGGAGCCCCTCCCGGGCTGAACCGGGGATCAGGAGCCCCTCCCGGGCTGAACCGGGGATCAGGAACCCCTCCCGGGCTGAACCGGGGATCAGGAGCCCCCCTGGTCGAACTGGGGATCAGGAGCCCCCCCCCGGTCGAACTGGGGATCAGGAGCCCCTCCCGGGCCGAACTGGGGATCAGGAGCCCCTCCCGGGCTGAACCGGGGATCAGGAGCCCCCCCTGGTCGAACTGGGGATCAGGAGTCCCTCCCGGGCCAAACTGGGGATCAGGAGTCCCTCCCGGGCCAAACTGGGGATCAGGAGCCCTTCCCGGGCTCAACGAGAAATCAGGAGCCCTTCCCGGGCTGAATTGGGGGTCAGGAGCCCTTCCCGGGCCTAACGAGGAATCAGGAGCCCTTCCCGGGCTAAACGAGGAATCAGGAGCCCTTCCCGGGCTAAATGAGGAATCAGGAGCCCTTCCCGGGCCGAATTGGGGATCGGGAGCCCTTCCCGGGCCGAACTGGGGATCGGGAGCCCTTCCCGGGCCGAACTGGGGATCGGGAGCCATTCCGAGGCACGACAGGGGATTGGGAGCCATTCCTAGGCTCAACAGGGGATCGGGAGCCCTTCCTGGGCTACACCGTCCACGGCTTGCTCCCTCGTGGTGGGCACTGTCACCGGCTCTCGCACCTGGTCTAACGTGTTGGGCTCAATATCCGAAAGTCATTCGTGTGGTCCTCAAGAGAACGTTCCCCCTGCTCCAGCAGGAGGATTTGGAAGGCGGGGTAATCCATAACAAAAAAACGGAAAAACAAACGAGGGGAAAGACGCCGCTATACTTTACTTAGGGGTCGGTTATTCTGTAATGGTGTGTGGAGGCAGGCAGGATGACAAGGATTCCAATAATTACTTTTAATGTAGACACAACAAGGCAGATTAAGGAAGGTGAGGGTGACACACACACACACATGGGGTAACATTCACAATAACCAACAAACTCGACTACAAGAGACAGGAAAAGATATAGGGCAGATAACGAGGGGCAGACAGGTGAGCACAATGAGGTGATTAACTAATTAGTACGAGCTAAACCAACAAAAGGGGAAGAAACCACAATGAACAGTCCACAGGGACGTTACATTATGAGGCCTTCATAACAAATCCAGGGATTAAACGCTTGATTTAACATCACCGCCTAACAAGAAAACCTGTTCACTGCCACATTATAACAAAGTGTTAATATCTCAAATTAATGTTGTGATGTAGGTGTGTTTATGTTACAAAATGTGCAATTCATGAGTTTATGCACTGAGAAACTGAAAGTCAACATGAAATCAAAAGTTACTTTCTTAATTAATTTTTGTCTCGTTGTGCACAATTTATTTGTTTTATTTTTTCTGTTGCATCAGTTATTCAAAACTACATATACATATACATTTAAAAAGCATAATGATACCATTCAAAAGTTTAGGGATTTTTGAATTTTTGGTTTTAAACAAAACTGATCATTTTATTCAACAAGGATGCATTAAATTGATCAAAGATGCTGTTCTTTTAAGAATTTAAAACATTTCTTGAACACTAAATCAGCATATAATGATTTCTGAAGGATCATGTGACACTGAAGACCGGAGTAAGGATGCTGAAAATTCAGCTTTACATAACAGAAATAAATTACATTTTCCAATATATTCAAATAGAAAAAAAGTTATTTTAAATTGTAATAATATTTCACAATATATCTGATTTTACTGTATTTTTGATCAAATGAATGAAGCCTTGGTGAGCAGAAGAAACTTCTTCCACAAACATTTCTGGTTCTGTTTTTGTTTGTTTCAGTGAAGGAATAAAAAAGGTAATTGCGACTTTTTATCTCACAATTCTGACTTTTTTTTCCTCACAACTTCAGGTTCATATCTTATTTTGATTATTTTCTAAGAATTGTAAGTTTATATCTTGCTATTTAGACTTTTTTTTATCCCATGGCAGAAACAAGCTTCCACAGAAACAACATATCCCAAATAAAGAGTCTAGTATTCATTGCAAAAAAAAAAAAAGTGAGAGAGAGGACTAGCAATATTTCCTTCAGCAGGTTGAAATACCTGCCTGGAGCAGCAGGTTTTGTAGTAATGATGATGAATGGACATGTGGCGCATGTGCTGTGATTACTGAAACAGTCTGTTCAGTCCTCAACATTAGAGAAATCTGTCCAACAGGCTGCACATGCTAGAACAGCTTCTCCTAACTAAGATGAATGTGGTGAGAGCGTGTGTGGATATTGTATTTATTACGGTCTAAATCTGAACAACATTTCCACTCTCTTTTGCTGATTCTTGTCTTTCACACAGCCTTTTAACTTTCAGCTTCAGCCAAATGGTTTCTAATGGTAGCCATCTCACAACGTGCTTCACATATAAGCATGAAAATAAAAGGAGGAAGGAAACACACACACACACTTTTCTTTTCATACAATCAATCTCTTGTTGAAACCCAGAGTTTCTGTATGCATTGCAGAACCTTCACTACACATGTGAGCAAAAAATGGCTATGCAATGCGATTTTATACATTGTTGCATTACGAAAGGTGTTTCGTAATTATGCAATGCATTCTGAGTGTAATAGTTTGCTTTACAACTCAACATCTGCCATATTTCTGGCTTGTACAAAGACAGAAGGAGATTCAATTCACGAAAAAGGCTTCTGCATTTGTGTATATTGTTTGGCACATCTCAAGAAATGAGTTTATACGTCTGAGGAACGTCCGGAGGGAATTTATCCTTCTGTACACACTCGACACGCACTGACTCATTCAGCCCGTGATTAATAGTCGCCATGGGATCGCATCAGTTTAACCGCACACAGCTGAAGAAAATATAAAGACTGAGAGAAACCAAAGGACTAATGAAGGGATGTCAACCAAATTGCAATGACATTTTAATCCACCATAAACTCAACTGGAGGTCACCATTCACAAAATATTGATTATGTTCATACTTCTAGTAATAGCGCTAGCCACAACAGGAACTGCTGGGATTGAAACTGCTCCAAAACCACATGACTCAGTGAAGATGAGAAGAGGACAGAGGGGAAAAAAGAAAAGATGGAAAGAAAAAAGAGGGAAAAGTGTTTTGATTTAGCCAACTCGCAGTAAAAATGAATAAGCGTATTGTCAGTTGCACTTAGTATTAAAAAAACTGACTAATCACATGTTGACTGACCATTTTTCTAATTAAAGCAGAAATACATAATCAAACTCTGTGGAAAGGCACCATAGAGTGCCGTATTTTTGTAGTCCAATCCAGAAGTTTGCATCAGCCTTAAAAGAAAAAAAAACTAATACGATTTTTCCACTGGTTTTGGATTATTGCAGAAAAAGTTCCATTTAAAAAAAAAGTTCTTACTTACTGTATGATGCATTGTTCACCAAGAAGATTATCAGAAGTAAAATGCTAAAGTTAGGTTATATAAAGGAACTAAAACATGGTCGCACAAGTTTCCAACAATCTAGTTGTAAACATTAGTTACAAAGTATAGAGTTATAGTTTGCAAGAGTGTGAGTATAAACACAATGAGACTCTAAAAGTAAGTAGTGAATGGATGAGTTTTCATGCTCAGAGTGTTGACATTTGATGTCCCCAAAAACCTCTGTAGTTGCGTTTAGCGAGACAAATAAAAATTGTGAGATAAAAAAATCATGAGTGGGGTGTTACTGATGTATTTTATGTTAAATATCTTGAGTTTGTCTTCACCACAGACCTTATTTCAGGCGAAAAACCCATTTAAAAAAAAAGGTAACACTTTACTTGAAGGGGTGTGCATAAGACTGACATGACACCTTCATAATCATGACATGACACATGTCATGAATATGAAGGAGGTTTTATGCATGTTTATGACAACTGTGATTAAGTGTCATTTGCTCAGTTATGTCATTTTTAATGCAAATATGACATTATTTGACCTAACCCTACCCGTACCCTTACCCCTAACCATAGCCCATAACAAAGACATCTCAAACAATGTCATCTTTGCATTAAAAATTACATAACTGAGTGAATGACACTTAATGACAGTTGTCATAAACATGCATAAAAAACCTTCATATTCATGACATGTGTCATGTCTTGATTATGTAGGTGTCATGTCATGAATATGAAGGTGTCATGTCAGTCTTATGCACACCCCTTCAAGTAAAGTGTAACCAAAAAAAAATACATTGTCGTTTTGGAGGCCTTTATTTGCAAACTTTTGAAAAAAACAGGCTTCAAAGTGCAAGTTTTTGAAAACGTTTCTATATTGTCTCCATCTAAAATACAAAAATGCTAATTTGTGAAAAAGGTGACATCATGCGCATGTGTATTACATGTTTGCGTAATATTTCTTAAAGTCATATCGCCAACTACTGGCCTGTCATGCATAATACAGCATTTTAAGTCGTTTTTGTGGATCCAAGTGAACAGAATCATTTTGACAACATTGTCGTCTGTACGTGGTAAAAAAACACAAAAAACAAAGGAAAAACTTTTATGTTTTCATCGTCGTCGCGTAAACCCTTACACTGACATTTCGGATGCACAAACAAAGGCTGCATCCAAAATCACATATTTCCTTACGATCCAACTTCTTCCTGAATGTGGAAGTCTCGTCCGCCTCATAACGGAAATGCACTTTACATTTCCGGTCACTGGTGTTTCTAGTCAAATTAACGCACAGCTTAACTCTGAGCACATTTGTATATTTAGTTATATATAAAAAGTTTCAGTTTAATTAAGTCAATCTTTTTACCCCATTTTAACATGGATTTCTTTGGAGACTGGAACATGAGAGCATTCAACCGGAAGTCAGAATCCATCATGGCGACGCTCATTGATTACTCCAGATGAAGGTGGATAAAAAGGCGATAAAAAGCATGTGAACAGAGTAGTATGTCCGAATTCACAGTATTCGATAAAGGGATATAGTTAATCCAAAAATGAAAATTCTGACATTAATTACTCACCCTCATGTCGTTCCAAACCCGTAAGACCTTCGTTCATCTTCGGAACACAATTTAAAATATTTTTGATGCATCCAGAGAGCACTCTGATGTATGCTGTTCTGTGTCAGCAGCACCGTGCACGGATATGCTGTTTACGTCGTTTACGTTTTGATCTGAACGTAAACAACGTTTCCATGTACAAACGTTGTTTACTCAAGTGATACTATCCAAAATGGCGCTATAGGGTGATGCGGAGGAGACGAATTGTTGAAAAAAGTCGTTAATTTTGTTTTCTTTGCGCACAAAAAGTATTCTCGTAGCTTTGTAACGTTACGGTTGAACCCCTGATGTCACATGGATTATTTTACCGATCTCCTTGCTACGTTTCTGAGCCTTGATCGTGATAATTACATTGCTGTCAATGGGAGGGTCAGAGAGCTCTCAGATTTCATCAAAAATATCTTAATTTGTGTTCCGAAGATGAACGAAGGTCTTACAGGTTTGGAACAACATGAGGGTGAGTAATTAACGACAGAATTTAAATTTTTGGGTGAACTATCCCTTTAAATAGACAGCAAAAATTAGCTGGGTGGTCTATTTTCGACAAGATCAAAGTTCGCATCTGATGGATACTTTACAATCCCATGATGCCACAGGACAGGAATTGGGAATGGCAGTGAAGTAACTAATGCTGGTAGGTCACATGACAATGACAATATGATGAATGCAGTACATCTGGATTACATTCATACTACACACATTCATACTACATAGAACATACTTTCTTAACAGTCACTAATCAATTACTTATTCAAAAGAAGTGCCAACTCAGAGAGTATACGATTTCAGACGCCACAAGTCAGGTGCAAAAATGCAAAAAAGTTTGTCATTTCCTCCAGACAAACAGGAAGTCCTGCCCCAAACTCATGCTACTGGTTGAGCCACACACTGACATTTCAGCGTCACAAACAAACAAAGTCACAGTGTTTAGAAAGTCAGAAAGTCAACCTATACGAATGGCTTTTTACAGTTTAACAGTCATCTTTGCACATTACGATAAAACTATTGTAACAGTGAAAATGCCCTTTACAGAATTTATTTTAGAGAATATTGGAAAAAAGTGAGTGCTGACCCTGAACCTGGTATGTGTGGTGTGCGTGTGTTTCACCTCTCTGCTCTGTCTCTTCATAGTTTATCTCTGTTCTCATAGTGAAATCTGAGCCGAGAAGATGCTGTACAGGTTCACGCTGTCCTGACGGCTGCAGGAGTGAGATTTATCCACTTCCTGTTCCTCTCCAAAAACAGGGCATGTTTAGTGTCAGTTTTTAACGTGATATACAGTATGTGACCCTGAGACAGCAGTGATCCTGGTTCTGGTCTCTTTGTTACACAGTTTGTCAATCATGCAGTATATAAAACAACTATGTGTCATTGCATTCGCTGTTTTTCCTCTTCACTTTTTTGATCAATTTCTTTTAATGAGCTGTTTTGGTGATTTTTTGTGGATATCCAATTTGACAACCAGAAAGTGTCTTCATTCTGAAAAGTTTGTTTACCACAGGGTTATTACAGTTAACTAAGACTAAAGCTAAAATCATACAAAAGTTGCTTGAAAAAAAATAACTGAAATAAATATTTTTTTTTTAAAACTTTATTTTCAGTTAGTTGCCAAAGGCAACATTTCTTATTTTCATTAAGTTTAACTTGATGTAGAAAAATTACTTAAAACTAAAATTTTAAAATAATATTATAAATAATAAATAAGTACAACTAAAACAATAAATAATTAAAATGACAAAAACACACAACAAAATTATTAAGATGAACTAACTGTTCGTTTTTTGTTCAATGTTCTGTAACACGATTTCATCATTTATTTATCTTAGTTAATGTTCATTTTAGCATTTACTGATTTTTAGTAAACTTTTTTAAGATCAAAAGTTGTATTTGTTAACATTAGTTAATGCACTGTGAACTAACATGAACATTTTTATTAACTAACACAAAAAAAAACATTAAAAAAAGACTAATAATATATAGTTTCTTCATGTTGTCAGACTCTGTTCCGTGTCTGTGTGTGTTATCTTCCCCCACGTGCTCCAGGTTATGTTTATGTCATTATTTGGTTATCTTCCTGTTCCTGTCATCATAGTTCATTAGTTCATTAGTTTCTCCCCGTGTCTCATTATTAGTTATCCTCCTCACCTGTCTGCCCCACGTTATCTGCCCTATTTGAGTTCTAGCCCGTTCGGTTCACCCTCATCCGGAATTGTATGTCTACCCTTGCTACGTGTGTTTTCCTTGTTCCCTGGAAGTTCATTAAAATCTATATGTTTGAATTCCTCTCCTCGCTCCTTCGTCTCCGTGCTCCTCACAGTAGCGAAACGTGACACATGTTAGTTAATGCATTAGCCTAAATAATTTTAACAAATGAGACCTTATTGTAATTTCTGCCAAAACGTTAATAAAATGAAAACAGAAAATATAAACATTAAAACTCATTAAAAATATTAATAAGAACTATAATAGTATATCAGTGTACAAAATAACGCTGATTCGTTGCCTCAAAACATTTTAAATTATTATTTTTTTTCACTTGTAATGTGTTTGAGTCTACTTTCAAATAAAAGTCACTTGGTTTTATATTTTATTATCTAATGCAGTGACATTCAGACATTTGTAAATGTGACTTTAGTGGCCAAAAACGTTTTGGAGCCGCTGAATATGAAATAAAATGTGGTAGGACAAGTTGCAAATATTTAAAAGCTCTTGCTGGTTAATGCTCTACCTTGTTAAAATAAAAATAAATCTTAGAACGATATGTAATGTTAACTGCCCGTTTGTTCCATCAGTCACCAGGGTTCAGTATGGGTGACTTGAGAGCGGGCACTAACTTTGAGTCATAAACTGGCATTCTGGTGCCTGTGACCCACGCCAGTTTTTATATTTTTAAGCAAATGTTATGGAAGGGAAAATAAAAGAGGAATATGTGCGTTAGTGTGAGTGCACTCCAGGTTTGTGTCAAAACATCCTGTGGGCCAAGGTTGGATAATGCTTGGGCTGCGGATCATCATCGTGGCGATAGTGAGGCTCTGGCAGGGGAGGAGACAGGTTGCCCGGTCCAAAAGAAACACAGCGAGATCTGTGTGTGTGTGTGTGTGTGTGTGTGAGTGAGAGAGAGAGAGAGAGAGAGAACGAAAGAGAGTGAGAGCAGCAGGTCAGGGGCAATCACTGATTCAACATTCACGAGTGAGCTAAGAGACGGTCTCACGCTGACCTCAGCGATCTAGTCCAGATCAAGACAACTCCAGGGACCTACAGTTAAGGGCTCAGACCTCGCCAACGACTCAAGTCACATTTGCAGACAAATACACAACCAACTAATCACTTACAAAAAGATGACAGAAAAAAAAAATTCACTCAGAAATTGCTGGTAAATTTCACAAATAATTACAAAGAAATGCGAAATAACACATTGAATTAAACATGAAATTGTCAAGTAAAAACAGTAACTTCTTGTACTACATACTCCAATATTACTCAAATACAAACCTCGAAAAAAAATTACAGTATACTAATAAGAAATGTTCTCAGAACTTTGGTTAACATTCTAGCAAGGTTCTAAAAGTTATGAATAAACTTCCTGTCAGTAATGTTAATAGAACTTTCGTTCAGAGTTATCCGTTTTGTTTTATATAATGTTCTTAAAATGTTAGCACATTTTGAGTATTCATGTATTCATCATTTATGGAACGTTTTAATCCCTGGATGTACATTAATGTTTTGTTGTTATTTTTTTTGTTTTTTAATGTTACTACTACTGATTACTGTAAGTTTATTTGGGTTTCTATGACATCATTGCAAAAACCCAGTTAAATAAATGTAATTATCATTGTGTAAACAATATGCATCAAATGGTTATTCATGTAGATAAATACACATAATTGTATTGGCAAAACAAAGCAATAACAAGTAAAACTCGACAGCCGCTACAGCAATAGTTCTCTCTTTCGTCCTGTTTAAAGTTTATGGGCCCAACTTGGAAACCCGGATATATCAAAACGATCAGAGTTTCCCAGTTGTAAACACGATTTGAGAGCCTATTAATGCCCAGCTTCCGACTAGGAAACTCTTATTTATGATAATTCAGATGTGCATGTGAAGACAGCACTAGACAAGCATCACTACTATGCAGTGACTTGCAAAGAGACTTTGCAAATAAGGTGGGCTTTTTTTTATTTTTTACTTGGGCCACCTAGCAACTATCTAGGACTCCCTAGCAACCACCCAAAATTCCCTAGCAACCACATAACACCATGCTAAAAACCACATAGTGATGCACTGGCAACCATTCATATCATGGCCTCAAATTTTGCACAATCCAGCACCCGTCACATTTTCTTTGGGAAATGTAGAAATCTCATTTGCTTATTTAAGTTGCACAGCCAAGTTGTCCTCGAAAGGCTAGAAATACATTACAGATTACGTAATGTACAGAAAACAGCCACTAAATCAGGCTACAGTAAGTTAGGGGACTATCACATTCACAGATCATTTGAAACAATCACTCACAATATGAGCCAAACCGAGATAACAGCAGGTTAGCGTGCCAAATCCAGGCCGATAGTACTGTGTAAAGAGTGTGGTCTGTTATCTGAGTGACCGGCCTCTCGCCAAAACAGACCAGTTACATGAGCAATCAATAAATCCAGTACACCTCCAGTGACCTTCTGCTGGAAACACATGTTCAACTACCTATTTTAAAAAGTATTCTATATTTAATACATATATATATATATATATATATCACTCTATAAAGATCTCATATATTAAACTTATACATTTCCATAGCCACACATGGGGAAATAACTGAAATCCCCAGCATATTCTATTTTTATGGAATTTTTAATGGTTTAATTAAAGACCTAAAAAGTTATGCACATACTATTGAGATATATGTATTAAACAGTTTAAAATTCTCCTGTATAAGTTGCATGGATACATACTGTATGCACGTACTATATTACTGTATATATCCATCCTAAGGCTCATCTGTATATGTTGATATTATATATGTTGTTAAAATTATTAAAAAAAGTTTATGCATTCAGAATAATCATATACATGTTGGTTTTGTTTCACATATTCTTTGTATAAAATAGTAGGTTGTATAGGCTACAGTATACAGTCTACAGTATGCATTATGCAACACAAAAAAGATTATTTATTTATGTATTTATTTGTTCCTTTGTTTGTATCTTTTAAGTAGATTATTGGAGTATGTCTTTCAAGAAAATACTACTTCAGTTTTTCTACCCCTACTCAGTTTTTCTCTTTGTGAATTTTACTAGCTAATTTCTGAGTGAAAATTATTTCAAGTAAATTCTACACCAAGTTTGTTTCAGTGTAGTTTTCTTTTGCACATCTTCCCCGTTTCTTTCTTTTTTCTTTTTTATTTTCAAACTCTGGCATCACATGAAGTTAACACGTGTTTTCACAGGAGAGCAGAGGTATTGTGCCTTAACCCTGGCTGATAAGCAGAGCGATCCAAGCAGCTTTTATCTTCTGAGACCCTTTGGCATGTGCGCAGAAATCCATGCGCTGCGTCGCAAAGCTGCCTAATCTTCTCACAGCTATGCTTAACATTCCTCCTCATTTCTTGAGGAGAGCAAAGATGGGCCCTCTTTCTCTTTTGGTGGTGGGGGGTTGCTTAATGGAAAACAGTTTCTTTTGCAGGGCTCTTATCCACATCCGCTTCTGTTCAGGGTTTTGCATGCCCAAGAAAACTCAAAGGACTCTGCTTTTGGGATGTGGTAGTGGTTGTGGGCCGCCATTGGCACATTGAGCTGTTTTCTAATGGACAGAGCCAGTGTTAGGGAGCTAATGATGCAGCTAACCTCAACATATTCAATCTGTGATTATTAAAACAGCTATGAAGTTATAAACATTTTTGTTTTTTAGAAAAAAGTGTTGCATATATATATATATATATATATATATATATATATATATATATATATAAAAACCACATAGTGATGCACTGGCAACCATTCATATCATGGCCTCAAATTTTGCACAATCCAGCACCCGTCACATTTTCTTTGGGAAATGTAGAAATCTCATTTGCTTATTTAAGTTGCACAGCCAAGTTGTCCTCGAAAGGCTAGAAATACATTACAGATTACGTAATGTACAGAAAACAGCCACTAAATCAGGCTACAGTAAGTTAGGGGACTATCACATTCACAGATCATTTGAAACAATCACTCACAATATGAGCCAAACCGAGATAACAGCAGGTTAGCGTGCCAAATCCAGGCCGATAGTACTGTGTAAAGAGTGTGGTCTGTTATCTGAGTGACCGGCCTCTCGCCAAAACAGACCAGTTACATGAGCAATCAATAAATCCAGTACACCTCCAGTGACCTTCTGCTGGAAACACATGTTCAACTACCTATTTTAAAAAGTATTCTATATTTAATACATATATATATATATATATATATCACTCTATAAAGATCTCATATATTAAACTTATACATTTCCATAGCCACACATGGGGAAATAACTGAAATCCCCAGCATATTCTATTTTTATGGAATTTTTAATGGTTTAATTAAAGACCTAAAAAGTTATGCACATACTATTGAGATATATGTATTAAACAGTTTAAAATTCTCCTGTATAAGTTGCATGGATACATACTGTATGCACGTACTATATTACTGTATATATCCATCCTAAGGCTCATCTGTATATGTTGATATTATATATGTTGTTAAAATTATTAAAAAAAGTTTATGCATTCAGAATAATCATATACATGTTGGTTTTGTTTCACATATTCTTTGTATAAAATAGTAGGTTGTATAGGCTACAGTATACAGTCTACAGTATGCATTATGCAACACAAAAAAGATTATTTATTTATGTATTTATTTGTTCCTTTGTTTGTATCTTTTAAGTAGATTATTGGAGTATGTCTTTCAAGAAAATACTACTTCAGTTTTTCTACCCCTACTCAGTTTTTCTCTTTGTGAATTTTACTAGCTAATTTCTGAGTGAAAATTATTTCAAGTAAATTCTACACCAAGTTTGTTTCAGTGTAGTTTTCTTTTGCACATCTTCCCCGTTTCTTTCTTTTTTCTTTTTTATTTTCAAACTCTGGCATCACATGAAGTTAACACGTGTTTTCACAGGAGAGCAGAGGTATTGTGCCTTAACCCTGGCTGATAAGCAGAGCGATCCAAGCAGCTTTTATCTTCTGAGACCCTTTGGCATGTGCGCAGAAATCCATGCGCTGCGTCGCAAAGCTGCCTAATCTTCTCACAGCTATGCTTAACATTCCTCCTCATTTCTTGAGGAGAGCAAAGATGGGCCCTCTTTCTCTTTTGGTGGTGGGGGGTTGCTTAATGGAAAACAGTTTCTTTTGCAGGGCTCTTATCCACATCCGCTTCTGTTCAGGGTTTTGCATGCCCAAGAAAACTCAAAGGACTCTGCTTTTGGGATGTGGTAGTGGTTGTGGGCCGCCATTGGCACATTGAGCTGTTTTCTAATGGACAGAGCCAGTGTTAGGGAGCTAATGATGCAGCTAACCTCAACATATTCAATCTGTGATTATTAAAACAGCTATGAAGTTATAAACATTTTTGTTTTTTAGAAAAAAGTGTTGCATATATATATATATATATATATATATATATATATATATATATATATTTTACCCATCCAAAGTGCACACACACAGCAGTGAACACACACAAACCGTGAACACACACCCGGAGCAGTGGAGGACATATATATATATATATGAGCTAACCTCATGGACTTGTGCCAGATAATTTAAATTAAACATGCACACACATATATAAAATAAAAAAAAATTATATATATATTTTTAAATATTTACAAATATTTTATATTGTATTATTTAATTAATAAATTATATGCAAATTATAACATTATTATTATTATTATTATTAATAAATTATTTGACCTGATATGTATTCAGCTGCCCTTCTGTTAAATAAATAAAATAAATATTTAAATCATATTTAACTACTGTTGTTTATCATAATTTTTTTTTTTAATTAGGCTACATGTGGGTGTTTTTAGTTTAGATTTTTCATTTAAAGTGATTACCCTAACTTTACCCTCATGGACTTGTGCAGATCATTTCAAATTAAAACATGCACACGCACACACACACACAATTACATTATTTTTATTTACAATATTTTAGATTTTTTTTATATATATATTTTAGAAATATAAATGTAATTATTTTATATTAATAAATTATATATAAATTATAGCATTATTATTATTATATGTTTTATAATAAAACATTTTTTTTTTATTATAAAAAAATTTCAGTTAACCTTCTGTAATATTTTTTTTTCAATATAATGAGCTACTTCATATGTTAGCTACATTTAAAGGGGTCATATGATGCAATTTCAATTTTTCCTTTCTCTTTGGAGTGTTACAAGCTCTTGGTGCATAAAGAAGATCTGTAAAGTTGCAAAGACTAAAGTCTCAAATCCAAAGAGATATTCTTTATAAAAGTTAAGAGTCAGCCACGCCCCCCTAAAACGGCTCGTTCTAACACGCCCCCACATGTCTACGTCACTGTGTGGGAAGATTTGCATAACGCCGCCCAAATGTTCACGCAAAGAAAGAAAGCGTAACTTTTATTATCGCTGTAGTATTGTTGCCGCCGCTTCGTCATGCCTGGAGCTGATCCGTGCTGGTTACTGAGGAAATACATCAACTTCGTGCTGTGGATCGCTGGATTGGCTTTCACCGTGGACGGAGCGGAGTCCAGCCCGGGGTCGTCACATGTTGTTGCCGCAAGCCCGCCGGCCGTGCCGTTCTCAAGCCCGCCGGCCAGGAATGGATGCAAATAGTGAATTAGTGACATTAGTGACAAAACATTGATTAACTTTATAAGTTAACTGCAGGGAATAATAATGCTAAAAGTGTAGAACTTAGTTGGCTTGAACTTTAACATATTAAAGGGACTATCAGCAAACTTTTCAGCATTTATTGTGGAGCTGCAGCCACAGGACAATGATCAGGCCGGATGGACGGCTGACTTTGAGAAAAAGGTACATCATCTTCTAACAGCCCTGTCCTTACCTTCATTTACGGGTTGTTTTCTTTGAATAGGTGGCACGGTAGGAGAACACTAAGGGACCGATGCCAGGAAAAGGAGTGAAAAAGGACAGATGGAAAGTCACCACGATCCTGCCAGTGCAGAACAGTGTCTGCCAATGAGAAAGCTGCCCAAAGTGCAGGACTAAAGCAAGCGGTGCTGGAAAACGCAATGAACCCTCCAGCTTTTCTCTTCATCTTCTGACTCTGTGCAGACTGGTATGATGAGTCACAAAGTTCTGTGCACGTTCTCATCTCCATACACTTTCCATTCCTTCTCTCTCCAACATTATCAACCAAAACGGTTCTTTGTTTCAGTATGTTTTACTTTTATGATACTAGACCTCTGGGAACATGTGACCGCAATAAAAGCTGTATTTCAGACAGTCTACCAGTCTAAGAACCAAAATATTGCATGGGGATCTATTAGATTGAGACACAGATATATGTAAAATTCCCTTCTTAGCTATTTCTAGCTCAAAAGTAGAGCATGGCACTAGAAACGCCTAGGTCATTGGTTCAGTTTCCAGAGATGCATGAAATGATTTTTAAAAAAGTCAAATGCATAAATGTTCACTTCTTAAACAATCAATTATCAGTTCATACTGAATCCGATTAAATGGCATTCAGATATGCTGCTCCATTTGCCTCGAATCAGTTAAAGCAACTGTATGCAGTTTTGCGTAAATTTGCGACTTTGGAGCCCCCTACAGTTAAGTGAGTGGAATTCCCTATCGTAAATATCTCCCTGGCAATTACAGTGGATTGTTCTACAAGTGCATTTGTTGCACATTTCACACTTGCCAAACCTATATTCTCCTTCTCTGTAAAAACAATTCTTTAGTTTATACAAAATAGTTTTGGCAGCTGTGGTTGCCAGAATATTTTTTTTTTTAAATACAGAAAAACTGTAAACACATTTACAGCCAAAAGTATAAATTTTACAGTATAAAACTGCAATTTACAAACAAGAAAATTTGAATGTAAACCAGTAAATTCAAAACGCACACTGCTATTAAAATCTGTTTTGTACCTTTAACATACTGACAACCATCATAATAATGCAGGTGGTAAAAGAGAAAGCCACATGAAGAATCAAAGCTCATCACAATAATTTTCACAATAATTTTGAAACTGATATTTAATTATTAAAATCACCCACACACGATTAAATAAAGTTGCTTTAAGAGATAAATTACGTCTCAGAGAGCTGGTCCCGCTAAATGACTTAAAGGTCATTTTAAAACATCTGGAATCTGGTTTATCTGATTGCAAATATTATAATTGATATTTATAGCCGCTGTTTAAGTTCCCTATGAAGTTAAATTGTTATTGTTTCATGTAAAAATACAAACCTGTTTATTGTGTATTTAAACTAAATTCAGTTTATTAGTGCTATTGCAGAAATGTGACCCGTTTCCTTAAAATACGTTTTTTGAAAGAATTAGAAGCCATGAATGATTTTCACAATAATTTTGAAACTGATATTTAATTATTAAAATCCCCCACACACGATTAAATAAAGTTGCTTTAAGAGATAAATTACGTCTTATTTTACTGTAAAATTACATAAAATGTCTGGCTAGATCTTTTACAGTTTTTCCCTGTATATAGTACGGGAACTTACTGTTAACCTATGAAGAGGTTTTTTTTTTGTAGCGTTTTTACAAAATTGTACAGTTAAAATTACACTTATTTTTTACAGTGTAGAAAATACGTTTTTTGAAAGAATTAGAAGCCATGAATGATTTTCACAATAATTTTGAAACTGATATTTAATTATTAAAATCCCCCACACACGATTAAATAAAGTTGCTTTAAGAGATAAATTACGTCTCAGAGAGCTGGTCCCGCTAAATGACTTAAAGGTCATTTTAAAACATCTGGAATCTGGTTTATCTGATTGCAAATATTATAATTGATATTTATAGCCGCTGTTTAAGTTCCCTATGAAGTTAAATTGTTATTGTTTCATGTAAAAATACAAACCTGTTTATTGTGTATTTAAACTAAATTCAGTTTATTAGTGCTATTGCAGAAATGTGACCCGTTTCCTTTGTGCATGACTGACAAGTATGCATTTCATTAATTTATTAGTTCATGTTAAAACTGTGAAGTCCAAATTAATAAAAATTTTAAATGCAATTCAAATGCACAAATCTTAAATGTTGGCCTAAATATTTAGTGAGTGTAGTTTTTGCATGCCTTTTTTGAGACACCTAGAAAAGCACAACATCTGATGAGTGTTTGATAAGCCCCTCCTCATGTGTTCTGTCGTTTTGTTGAGGTATCTTTGCAGTTGCTGTGTACACAGCTCCTATAGGCTCTCACAGCCCTCTTTTGGCCCGGGTGAGAGGGTCCGTGATAAGGCAGGCATTAGCCAGCTGCGGGGCCCCGGGGAGCTCAAACATTACGACACTGAGTAAACTCAACACGGGCCTCTGGAGGCACTGCATTGTTGTTCAGGCCAGAGCCGAGCAGGGTTCATGTTTGCAGAAGAAAGATCGTAAGTCATATGGCCCAGCTTATCGCTAGATCTGAGCTCTGCTCTGCCGTCTGCTCCTCAGAGACACAGGCAGGACTCCACTCTGTTTTTCAGATATTCTCAGCATCTCAAACAAGTATAAGAGCATTTAAGCCACAGTAAAATATCTAAATATAATTGCATTAAAAAATATTTGTCTGCACGCAAATGCTTTCCTTCAGCAATTCTGCGCAGTGATAAACTTCACATGAGGATATCACACCTCAAATGAGACATTCATTTATCCAGTGTTTGTTATGGAAATACATTCTGCCCCCACAGGAAAAGAGTAAAGCTTTTGGATATGACACACAAGACTGATGGCAAACAAATGCAGTTGGAAAAATAGTGTTTGGACTCTTACCAATAGCAGATCTGCTCTTCAGCACCCCCTAGTAATATTTATGAGCTATGTGATGTACATTTAAAAAAAGTAAAAAGAAAAAACACACTGAAGAGTCTGTATGAAGATCTTTTCCATTCGGCAGTTAGAAAAAAAGGCAAAACACGAAAAAAGTACCCTAAAATGCACCCATTTGACTATATTTCAAGTCCTCTGAAGTACACAACGGCTTTGTGAAACTAGCCAAGTTAGTCATAACTAAGTTAGTTTGTAGTAAATATGTCATTATCAAACAGTATAACTATACATTAAATATATATATATATATATATGAGGTATATGTACAGTGGGTACGGAAAGTATTCAGACCCCCTTAAATTTTTGGGGAGCTCAAACATTACGACACTGAGTAAACTCAACACGGGCCTCTGGAGGCACTGCATTGTTGTTCAGGCCAGAGCCGAGCAGGGTTCATGTTTGCAGAAGAAAGATCGTAAGTCATATGGCCCAGCTTATCGCTAGATCTGAGCTCTGCTCTGCCGTCTGCTCCTCAGAGACACAGGCAGGACTCCACTCTGTTTTTCAGATATTCTCAGCATCTCAAACAAGTATAAGAGCATTTAAGCCACAGTAAAATATCTAAATATAATTGCATTAAAAAATATTTGTCTGCACGCAAATGCTTTCCTTCAGCAATTCTGCGCAGTGATAAACTTCACATGAGGATATCACACCTCAAATGAGACATTCATTTATCCAGTGTTTGTTATGGAAATACATTCTGCCCCCACAGGAAAAGAGTAAAGCTTTTGGATATGACACACAAGACTGATGGCAAACAAATGCAGTTGGAAAAATAGTGTTTGGACTCTTACCAATAGCAGATCTGCTCTTCAGCACCCCCTAGTAATATTTATGAGCTATGTGATGTACATTTAAAAAAAGTAAAAAGAAAAAACACACTGAAGAGTCTGTATGAAGATATTTTCCATTCGGCAGTTAGAAAAAAAGGCAAAACACAAAAAAAGTACCCTAAAATGCACCCATTTGACTATATTTCAAGTCCTCTGAAGTACACAACGGCTTTGTGAAACTAGCCAAGTTAGTCATAACTAAGTTAGTTTGTAGTAAATATGTCATTAACAAACAGTATAACTATACATTAAATATATATATATGAGGTATATGTATGTATGTATGTATGTATGTATGTATGTATGTATGTATATATATATATATATATATATATATAATAAAATATTAAATATTAATATTAAATTAATAAATTAATAAGATTAAAATATTTGACCCCAAAAATATGTATGTATTAAGGATTGATTATTAAATCATTTATTAATTCTTAAAATAAATATTAAAATAATCACATTCATAAATCTAATATTTCATATAAATAAATAAATAATAGTTAGTATGTCATTAACAAATAGTAACTAGATACATTAAAGCTATATAAATAAACAAATTATATAAGTTATTTATTAATATTAAAATAATAAAATGTAGAATTATAATAATATTTAATTTAAATATTTGACCACAAAAAGATACGCATGTATTAGGTTTGATTTTTAAATCATGTATTAATTCTTAAAATAAATATTAAAATAATTACATTCATAATTCTAATATTTTAAATTAATTAATTAATATAAGACTCATTTGGGTACAAGCAAACCAATTCAGACCACTCAATGCTACCAGAGAGAAAGAAAACTTGTCAATTAAGAGACATGAAATCAGAAATGACCCCAGTATACATTCTTGGCCTTATTGTGAAAGATTTACAGCAGATGGCTACAGCAAGATGGCGCCGACGCTGATGGCTGCCTCCGTGGCGTGCTCCGCAGTTGTTTTTATGTTTTTGTTAGTTTGTCCTGTCTTTAGTTATATCCCTGCAATCAGTTTCACCAGAGACGAATTGCTGGACATTCGGAAATACACACCACCCGATATTTCAAGACATTCATTTATCCAGTGTTTGTTATGGAAATACATTCTGCCCCCACAGGAAAAGAGTAAAGCTTTTGGATATGACACACAAGACTGATGGCAAACAAATGCAGTTGGAAAAATAGTGTTTGGACTCTTACCAATAGCAGATCTGCTCTTCAGCACCCCCTAGTAATATTTATGAGCTATGTGATGTACATTTAAAAAAAGTAAAAAGAAAAAACACACTGAAGAGTCTGTATGAAGATCTTTTCCATTCGGCAGTTAGAAAAAAAGGCAAAACACGAAAAAAGTACCCTAAAATGCACCCATTTGACTATATTTCAAGTCCTCTGAAGTACACAACGGCTTTGTGAAACTAGCCAAGTTAGTCATAACTAAGTTAGTTTGTAGTAAATAAGTAGACATCAAATAGTATAACTATACATTAAATATATATATATGAGGTATATGTATGTATGTATGTATGTATGTATGTATGTATGTATATGTATATATATATATAATAAAATATTAAATATTAATATTAAATTAAATTAAGATTAAGATTAAAATATTTGACCCCAAAAATATGTATGTATTAAGGATTGATTATTAAATCATTTATTAATTCTTAAAATAAATATTAAAATAATCACATTCATAAATCTAATATTTCATATAAATAAATAAATAATAGTTAGTGTGTCATTAACAAATAGTAACTAGATACATTAAAGCTATATAAATAAACAAATTATATAAGTTATTTATTAATATTAAAATAATAAAATGTAGAATTATAATAATATTTAATTTAAATATTTGACCACAAAAAGATACGCATGTATTAGGTTTGATTTTTAAATCATGTATTAATTCTTAAAATAAATATTAAAATAATTACATTCATAATTCTAATATTTTAAATTAATTAATTAATATAAGACTCATTTGGGTACAAGCAAACCAATTCAGACCACTCAATGCTACCAGAGAGAAAGAAAACTTGTCAATTAAGAGACATGAAATCAGAAATGACCCCAGTATACATTCTTGGCCTTATTGTGAAAGATTTACAGCAGATGGCTACAGCAAGATGGCGCCGACGCTGATGGCTGCCTCCGTGGCGTGCTCCGCAGTTGTTTTTATGTTTTTGTTAGTTTGTCCTGTCTTTAGTTATATCCCTGCAATCAGTTTCACCAGAGACGAATTGCTGGACATTCGGAAATACACACCACCCGATATTTCACCGGTTTTCGACTATTCTGATGTTTTGCTGGACATTGTAATCGGGGGAGCTGCGGCGCTGGTCACTCGCTTCAGGGCGCGCAGACGGGGGAAGCGAGCCGGCGCGCTCGTGAAGCTCAGACAGCGCGGATTCAATAAACACTTAAATACTATTAAACATTAGTGCTTGTGTTATGTGTTTTATTTAAGTATAATCAAACCCTTAACACACAATGAACCAAATTAATTATTTAATGAATACATTGATTTATGTAATTTAATTAAGTGTTTTCATTAGAACTGTCTATAAAAACCAGCAGGCAAGAGTAGTGTTATCAGTCAGGAGAAGGAGGTGGATTTAATTATATCGTAAGCTCATTTTGTTATTTTTAAGGTATGATGTGATTTGTACACATTTTTAAACTATATAGCCATCTGTGTTAAAGGGAAGTTATCTTTTGTTTAACCCACAACATCTGGCCCTGAATTCTTAATTTTTTATAGTAAAATTTTGTGGGATTTCATGTCACATGATTAACTGGGAACATCTAGACAGACCAGGGACTTATGTGAGGATCCTGTTCGTGGACTTCAGCTCGGCCTTTAACACTATCATCCCAAACCTCCTCCTGCCCAAACTAACTCAGCTCTCCGTGCCCACCTCCGTCTGTCAGTGGATCAACTGCGGCAGTGGCAGCAGCTAGTGAGGCTGGGAAAATACACATCCAGCACCCGTACGATCAGCACTGGAGCTCCTCAGGGTTGTGTTCTCTCTCCACTGCTCTTCTCCCTGTACACCAATGACTGCACCTCTAAAGACCCCTCTGTCAAGCTCGTGAAGTTTGCAGACGACACCACACTCATCGGCCTCATTCAGGACGGTGACGAGTCTGCTTACAGACAGGAGGTCGAGCAGCTGGCTGTCTGGTGCAGTCTCAACAACCTGGCGCTCAACACGCTCCAAACTGTGGAGATGACCGTGGACTTCAGGAGAAACCCCTCTGCACTCCCCCCACTCACCATCATGGACAGCACTGTGACTGTAGTGGAGTCATTCAGGTTCCTGGGCACCACAATCTCTCAGGACCTGAAGTGGGACACTCACATTGACTCCATTGTGAAAAAGGCCCAGCAGAGGTTATATTTCTTTCGCCAGCTGAGGAAGTTCAACCTGCCACAGGAGCTGCTGAAACAGTTCTACTCCGCCATTATTGAATTTGTCCTCTGCACTTCAATAACTGTCTGGTTCATCTCAGCTACCAAATCTGACCTCAGAAGACTTCAGAGGGTAGTCCGGATTGCTGAGCGAATCATTGGTACAACCCTTCCTTCTCTCCAAGAACTGTACTTATCCCGATTGAGCAAAAGGGCTGGCAGAATCACTCTGGACCCCTCACATCCAGCACACTCCCTCTTTGAACTGTTGCCATCTGGTCGACGCTACAGAGCACTGAGCACCAGAACGACCAGACACAGGAACAGTTTCTTCCCTCGGGCCATCCATCTCATGAACACTTGACAATAACCGTGGAACACACACTATTTATTCACTCATACACTTATTTATCTAACACTCATAATCAGCATACGCCTAAAATTTGCACATAATATACAGTACCTGTACATACAAAAAAAAAAACTGTCTATTGTAATATACCTGCACACACACTTGGCAATTTATATATTTTTATTCCTTATTTACTTTTTTACTATTTTTATTTTTATTATCTGTGTTTTTTGTTCTGTCACTGTCATTCTGTTACACTGTGGAAGCTTCTGTCATGAAAACAAATTCCTCGTATGTGTAAACATACCTGGCAATAAAGCTCATTCTGATTCTGATTCTGATTTACTTGTGGCCACATGATTTGAGGCATTAGAAATGTATGTCCAATATTAGTTGCCTGCTAACTCTAAGTATGAGAAATCCTAACAGTGATGCTGACCTTAGCAAGAGCCGCTAATAAAAAACCTACACAGAGATGTCTATTTATACCCGTGCTGTGAACGGAAAAACACTTTAGGACCTGAATACAATGAATGAGAGGAGCTGTGGGGCCACAGAGTTTAATAGAGCCCCTCTGTGCCTGCTGACTTACAGTGGGAAGCGAGGACTGTAAACACACCTAAACAGCTGTCAGCCGCTTCCTGTCCCGAACCGAGCCCTCGCTGGCAGGACGGCCTATTGTGCACATGGCACCATTACCTAGGCGATGTCAGCAAGCTCTGGGACCTGTCACAATAGGTTATGTTCCATTTCCACGGCAACTGAGAGCCGATCAAGAGTAATGGGGTGGCGGGACACAGAACGGATGGGCTTCCTCGCCGCAGACCCCTGCGTGGATAATTAAAACAGGACAGGAGCCAGAAAAACAGAACAAGGGCATTTGTTGAAAGCAGAGCGTTGGTTTCAGGGCACGTCTCCCGCTTTGTGATGCGTTGTGTTGTGCAAATGCTGTGCATACGAATGGAAACGTGTTTTTGACTCACTTAAAATGGAGATGTTGATGTCCAGTAGACATAAAGCTCTCTGGCCAACTTTTGTAGCAATAAGGTACTTAAAGCATGCTGTATTATGAATAAATCATGGCTGAAGGGCATTGTTAGGCACAGCGTGAAGCGGAGCTTTACCATGAATAAAACAGCTGTTGACCTATATGTGTGTATGTGTGTGTACCTGTTTTTCTATTCTGGTGGGGACTTAAACCTGAATACACACAGACTCATGGGGACTTGTGTCACGGTGGGGACCTAAATTGAGGTCCCCACGGGTAAACAAGCTAATAAATCACACAGAATGAATTTTTTTGAAAAATCAAAAAATGCAGAAAGTTTTCTGTAAGGGGTAGGTTTAGGTGTAGGGCAATAGAAAATACGGTCTGTACAGTAGAAAAACCATTACGCCTGTGGAGAGTCCCCACAAGGATAGCAAACCAGACATATGTGTGTGTGTGTGTATGTATATTAATTATCAATATATTAAATTATTTAAAGAATACTGAAATTATCCCAAATAATTAGGGCTGTCAGTTTAACACGTTAACTTAATTAATAATTAGTTATGAAAAAAATAACGATTAAAATATTTGAATGCATTTAATGCACTGGCTTCTCCCCCAGACCTGTACGTCATCTTAAATTTCATACAGTAGACTGATGACAAATATGATACAAGGCAGCAACTCCATAAACGCAGTTATGCCCTAAAATGTAAGATATTGGGTTAAAAATACCCCTGTATGAATTTTTGTCTCATATTTATATCATGAAATAAGCGAAATCACATGAGCAGCGAGAGCAATATCACACGAGTGTTGCTTTTGTCCAAAATAGCACAAGTGCAAATGTGATTTTAAACAACAGTTCAGTGAATAAGAAGTTAATACGGTGTTATATTTTGCTAGGACAATAGTTAAATATTATTTCAATATGTCTTAGACTACAAAAAAGACACTCTTCTTGAAATAATATTTAAAACTTTTTTAGATGGTTCAAGAACTGATTGACTGGTTTAATTTGGGTAGATAAACAAACCAGTTTACTAAAATAAATCAGACTACGCAGTGGCAGTAGAAACAATACTCATTAGCAAACTTTCGTGGACATATATAGTGTACTGTGCAATCTGTGTGCTTTTTAGTGCATACAGGATGATGTTATAGGTAAAGTGTGTGTGTGTGTGTGTGTGTGTGTGTGTGTGTGTTAAAACACTCTGTTTATTCCTCCAAAAAGTCTAAACACATTTGTTTAAACATCCCACAGTAACACTAGCTCAACTAATAAAGTGAGATTAGGGCAGAACGATTTATGTCTCCAAAATAATAATGCAAAAATAAAAAATGTTGTAAACGAAAGCCTTCATGAATAGGTCCCAAAAGATATCATTAAAAGTTATGGATCGTTTAATGCATAATGCATAATGAATTTCTGATTGATTTAGTATCAAGTTGGCATCAGTTTGATAAAATAAGGTCGTTCCAGGTCAGTTTTAAAATCTGTTTGACCAAACACTCCACTTTATGAGTGCAGTACAGATGGCCGGCCTTACGAAATCCACATTTAGATCAATTAGATGTGTTAACATTACTTAAAGACTTTTGGATTTCAGTGGGACTTTGGATAAGAATTTTCATCTCAATAATATATTCATGTTATTTTTCTTTTTTAATTGAGTTCATCATTGAACTCATAACACAAGCCCCCTGTAGTTCCATCATGAATCCTTAGAGGCTGGTGAAGATGGAGGAATGTGAAACATCCCGGCCACCTGATCCATCTGAACCCACTTCTGTTAAGAAACCATAGAGCGTTTTCCCAAGCTGAAGCTGTCAGAAGACATGTTGATCACGCATTAGAATGAGAGCTATCATATGTGAAGTGAGAGAAAGCCTGCTTTATCTAATCTTCCTAACTCTGCTCTAACTCTCTGAAACTTAATGGAGGTTGTCTATTTTTATATGCATGCTTCAGACTGTGTGGTTGAGATGTAAACATTGGTGTTATTTGCATGCAATACTTGCTGTCATGTGGAATAAATTCCCATATGAGCCATTAAGGATACTGCTATAACATTTATAAGCACAAGTACAGTAATACACTTCTGTTCACAATTAAATTTAGTAAGAGTGTTAGTAAGGTTTTTTTTTTTTTTAAGAACTTTAAATTGTGTTAATCAAAACGGGCAGTAAACACATTTTTTATGTTCTGAAAGACTTCTATTTCAAATAATTGCTTGTTGAACTTTGTTAAAAGAAGCCTGAAAAATGTATCCATGTTTCAACATTGATAATAATCAGAAATGTGTCTTGAGCAGCAAATCAGCATATTAGAGTGATTTCTGAAGATCATGTGACACTGAAGACTGGAGTAATGATGCTGAGAATTCAGCTTTGATCACAGGAATAAATTACATTTTAAAATAGAAACCAGTTCTTTTCAATTGTAATAATATTTCACAATTTTACTGTTTTTACAGTATTTTTAAATAAAATAAAATTTGGTACAGCCTTGGTAATCATTTGAGACTTTAAACGAAAAATAAATAAAAACAAATAAATCTAACCAAGCTTCTGTCTTGCTCAGTTAAAAAAAAAATGCATGACTTGGATTTATTTCATACAGAAAATTTCTCAAGTTATTCCAGTGTAGGAGCCTCAAGTACAATCACAATCTGAATTGTGTATCTACCGTACACTGTCAGGGGAACAAAAAGGTCCAAAAGCTGTCAAATTTTGAAAAAGGTACAACTTTGTACCTTATTTACCTTCATAGAGTGCATATTAGTACATCAAAAGTACATATTAGTACCAAAAGTGTACATATTAGTATGTTTTGAAAAGATACCGCCCTAGTCACAACTTTTGTACCCCTGGTTTTTCTAAGACTGTATGGTAAAGAAAACAAAACCCTTTCATGCACTGAATCAGGAAGAAACCGCTCTGCTTTCAGGTAATTTAGCACTGGCTTCTTGTATTTTTACAAGACTTTTCAGCACTCACACAAATACACTGAAAACTTCCTTATGCAGCGGAATTTTTCACAGACATATACAGTGTGGCAAAAAAGTATTTAGTCAGCCACCAATTGTGCAAGTTCTCCCACTTTAAAAGATGAGAGAGGCCTGTAATTTTCATCATAGGTATACCTCAACTATGAGAGACAAAATGAGAAAAAAAATCCAGAAAATCACATTGTAGGATTTTTAAAGAATTAATTGGTAAATTCCTCGGTAAAATAAGTATTTGGTCACCTACAAACAAGCATTTTCCCTTTGCTGTGTTTTTCCTCTTTCTGTTTGGCACACCTGGTCTGTTGTTTACAGGATAGAGACATTAGTGTTTGGTTGCCCAAAGTGAGTTGAGAGTGTAGGGTGGGGTTAAGTGTGACCCCGGGCCGGGGTTCAGGAGATTGACAGACCTGTAAGCCTCCCGTAAGCCCTGCTGAAGCACGGCCAGGTGTGCTGGGATTCATAGTTAAAGACAAAATAACTAAGCACAAAGCTTTTTATTACACTCCATATTATTGTTTCATATTATGTCAGTAAATAAAAGACTCTCTAAAGCTCAAAACCTTTTCTCCACTGATTAAACAACGGAAAATGCAGCAATTTCCAGGTAAATGCAATATTTTTTGGGATTGTTTTCTTACCTCTACTGTGCTTAAACGACCAAACAGTAATCCATTTCACTCAACAACAAAAAAAAAAAGGCTGGTTTAAGAATTGCCATTTCTTGGTTTTATCCTTTCAGTTTAATTTAGTAATTTAACCTCTTGAGTTAAAAAATACAAAATTATTATTATTATTATTATAGTGTTCATTATATAGCATTCTATTATTATCGCATTATACATATACAACATAATACATGCAACACATATTACTGCATTTTGAGTAATTGTTTATATACAGTATATATATATTTGGGGTCAGCAAGATTTCTTTAATGAAATTAATACTTTAATTCAGCAACGGATGCATTCCATTGATACACTTTATTTTAAATTTAGGATAAAATTCTGATTAAATAAATGTGTAGTGATGTTTGCAAAGGTTTGCTAAGTAATAATAATAATACAAATATACAATAATAATTTAAAATAGTATAGCATTATACAGATATAATATACAACATTTACTGATTATATATCATTGCATTTTGAGCAATATTAATACTATAGATTTTCATTAGTTTAAAAAAGAAAAAAGAAAATAGGATGCATACAAAAAAGGAATAAGTCCATCAAAATAGGAATACATTTTGAAATACTTTTTTTTTTAAAATTAAATTCAGATTATGTAGTGATGTTTGCATAATATTAAGCATTAAACTTCAATCTGTAACCTGCTTCCCACTGTGTGTGCTATGGATATGAATAATACATTATGAATTATGGTGTTCACCTAGCCCAAATAAATAAATAATAATAATAATAATAAACCATTTTAAGAGCCATTTAACTTGCATTGACTTCCATTTTTATTATCTTTTCCCTATGCAGCAAAAACTGTTGCTCTTTATGCTCACATTTAGACAGGTCTGAATTCCAAACATTCGTGGCACACGAATGAAAAAACTTTTAGAAATTGTTTAATGAAATCAGCGGAATTGGCTGTCCAGTCGAATTACTGGTATGAAATGACAAAGTTTTGCCCTCATTTGAACTGATGACAGCTCGCCAGAACATTCTCTGACAGCAGAAATTCATCTTGAAATGTGAGGATGCACATCACTAGCGCTAAACTGCCAAAACGTCCCGGAGCCAACAGGCCCGACCCTGTGGGGGCATTTTGTTCTGAGTGCTGCGAGGAAATATGACAGAATATATTTTGACATCGTCTTAAACGCTCAAAGGCGTCCCTCACAAGGCTTGGATGTGGTCCCTCACAGATAATCGCACGGCCGTGTCGTGCGTCTGATGCATGGCTCTCCTTATGGCGCTCTGACAGGCAGAATGGCGTCTCTGCATCAGTTAATCACAGTCCTGACAGGAGATGTTAACATACTCTTCAGGATTTATCACTTCACAGCAGATTTGGACGCATTGTCCAGCGAAGCCAAACGTTGCTAAGAGGTTCTGTTATTTCATTAGAGAGTTCGATGGTAAACGTCATTTGGAATATATCGCAATAGTATGAGCTGCTCAGGGTTCAATCGCTCTTTAAAAACAAATTACATTCAACGGATCGCAGTATATAGTAATATTGGTTATCTTGAAGAGCATTTTGATTCTCCCCTCAGGGCCATTTATAATGTTAGTCAAGATTTTTTTAAATGCCAAAAAACATTATTTAGTGTTTCATGACATTTTCCACCATCACTCTCAATTAACTTTTTTTTTTCTGCTGTGCTCTTAAGTTTTCTATGCTTTATTATTGTTTTGTTTGTTTTTTTGTTTTTTAACAAATCTTTGTATGCCTTTAGGAAAGTGTGAAGCACAGGTGAAAGGTCATCCTCAATGTAGGGTTCAATTTAGAGTTTAGACTAAAGACAGCATAAATATTGAAGCATCACCTTCCTGACAGCTTTAAACCAATTCCAACATATAAGAAGCAATTTAACCTATTGAGGTACAAAAATAATGCCAAAAAAAAAAAATAATAATAATAATTTGAAAGGTACCATATACAGTAGTAGTATAGCATTAAAAATATATAGAAGTAAGTTTAAATATTTAAAAGTTTAAAAGAAACGAATACTTTAACTCTGCAAATAAATGAATAAATAAACTACAGATACATAGTGCTATTTATTTAATATGAAATTTTAATTAACATAATTTTTTTCCCCATGACTTGTTGGACAATTTCAAGACAAACTTTGCTGCCATCCGTTCAAAACTGCTGAAAATTATTCCATTTTAAGTTGAGTGTTATTTGTATGTCCATTATTGCAATACTCAACTGCTTTTTTAAGATATTTTGATATAAAAACAAATCTGTGGTTCTTTTATGTGTGTCACACCATAGGACATTACGTCACACTAAAGGACAGAAATGGTAGTTATTAAATTATTTCTATTTAATTTTGAACATGTCAAAGGAGAAAGAAAGTAGAATTTTGATACAAACAATATTAACATGTTTTTTAAACAAAACAAAAAAATATCAAAATCAACAAAATTCAGTCTCTTTCAATCAGTATGTTACTAAAACTCTTCTAACTTCGCTGACGTTTAATGTTAACTATCTTTTAATCAAACATATCTTTTAACCATCACCTTCAACTCAACCTGGCTAAGACAGAACTGCTTGTGGTTTCAACAAAGTCATCACTTTATCAAAATTTCACCATCCAGTTAGGCTCATCAACCATAACTCCTTCAAAAACAGCTAGAAACCTTGGAGTTGTGATTGATGATAAGCTGAATTTCTCAGACCACATTGCTAAAACTGCGTGGTCCTGCAGATTTGCTTTATACAACATTAGGAAGATCAGGCCCTTTCTTTCAGAACATGCAACACAGCTCCTTGTTCAAGCTCTTGTTCTGTCCAGGCTGGACTATCGCAATTCTCTCTTGGCAGGTCTTCCAACCACTTCTATCAAACCTCTACAATTAATCCAAAATGCCGCTGCAAGATAAATTTTTAATGATCCGAAAAGAACGCATGTCACACCTCTGTTCATCAATTTGCACTGGTTACCAGTAGCTGCTCGCATTAAATTCAAGGCATTAATGTTTGCCTACAAAACCACCACTGGCTCTGCACCCCTTTACCTAAATTCATTACTTCAGACTTATGTGCCCTCTAGAAGCTTGCGTTCTGCAAGTGAGCGGCTTATTATTATGCCATCTCAAAGAGGCACAAAATCACTTTCATGGACTTTTTCACTAACTGTTCCCTCCTGGTGGAATGACCTGCCCAAATCAATCCCAACCTGAATGCACTGTGAGTTGCTTTGGATACAACTTTTGCGCTACTAACGCAATGCTCTACCACTGAGCCTTAAATATATATATATATATATATATTCATCACAAAAACATGAAAAAAAATCATGTTTTGCACAAAAAATTAACATTAAGTTTTAATCATTTTCAAGATTGATAATAATCAGAGGTAATATCTTAAGCAGCAAATCAGCATATTAGAATGATTCCTGAAGATCATGTGACTCTGAAGACTGGAGTAATGATGCTGAAAATTCAGCTTTGATCACAGGAATAAATTACATTCTTAAAATACATTCAGATAGAAAACTGTTATTTCGAAATATAATCATATTTTACAATATTACTGTTTTTACTGTATTTTTGGTGAGCATAAGAGGCTTCTTTGAAAAACATTTGTAAAAATCTGACTGACAACAAACTTTTGAATAGCAAAATAGCCATCATTAGTTATAAAGATTATGTTTCACGCAGTGCTGTAAGTGTATCTGGTTTGAAATAACAATTCTTTTGTCAGAAAGCAAGGCATGATGCGTCTTCAACAGATTTAGTGAGTCTTCTTGAGTGCACATTATTGTCAATGTATATACAAAAAGTCCATGACATGGACCAAGCAAGCATGAAGCAAGTCCAATAGTCATTTCCTATCCATCCTCTGATTTACAGTAAATATTTATACATCTTTATGCACTCAGCAAAACCATTGAAGCAATCTCACCAAACTCACAATGCAGACTGTTTGTGTATACGAGCACCATTTGGTTGTTTTCAGTACATTTAAGCAATTTGTGGCTCGTCGCTGCACTTCTGCATTCACTGATGTAAACAGAAGGTTGTGTGAGTTTTCCTGATGGTTTTTCTGGGTTGATGTATCGAAATAAACAAACCAGACACTTAAACATTCAGCTTCCAACTTTTTTTGTTTGTCATTTTGACTACTTGGATGCATCCCATGATTCTTTGCAGCAATGCTGCATATATTGCACAGCTGCCTCTCACATTCTGTCTGCTAATAATTTCAAATATTTCTAAAATTCCTTGGTACTAATAAAAATGTTTCATAAAAATGTATGTTTTTAAAAGAAGTCTCACCAGTAAAAACAGTAATATTGTGAAAAATAAAAAATATTAAGCAGTACAACTGTCATCAAAATTGATAGTAATAAGAATTAGAAATAATTAGAATGATTTCTGGAGGATCATGTGACTCTGAAGACTGGAGTAATGATGCTGAAAATTCAGCTTTTCATCTCAGGAATAAATTACAGTTTAAAATATATTCAAATAGAAAACAGGTATTTTAAATTGTAATAATATTACTGCTTTTTCTGTATTTTTGATCAAATAAATGCAGCCTTGGTGAGCATTAGAGACTATTAGAGACATCTGACCAGTAGTGTAACTTGACACAAAGTTTCCACATGTATGCTGAAAAATCAGTTTCTTCTTGCTGTCACAACATGCATCCGCTTGCCAAGGAGAATCCCTCTAGAGAAAACAAGCGCTGTATTTCTGTTATTTAGCAGAGCTGTCATTAACATCCACATTATAAATGTGAATTGAACATTGCCTAAATCCTGCTGTTTTCTTTTTCTCAAACCCCCTCATCCCGCTTTTGGAAACAAAGGAACATTGTAGACCAAGACTGAAGCCTTGTGTCGGTTCTTGTTCTTTTCTTCACCCTTCTCGCTCACTATTTTCTCCTGCCCGGGCTCATATTTTCTTTGCGTGCTTTTTTATTTGTATGAAATCTGTAGTGGGCAGGCTTCTGCAGGTGGGCGGCGAGCGAGAGTGTGTATGCATATGTGTGACCTGCGGGCTGCCCCTGCACAGTAGGCCCTTTGTGTACGACACAGGTTTATAACACCTCCACACACCCTCGCCCGCCTCCCGCTCTTTTTACAGTATCTCCTTTCTGTCGCGGCTGCAGCACATGGCCCAACATCCCCCTTAAACGCACACATCAAAATGCTGCGAGCTCTTTATGGCACATGGAGTCCAGTCAAATTTTCCACTCAGATGAGAATGACTTTGATGAATGTAAGCCAGAGCTCATTGGATACACTGATAATTGACATGCTTTGTTGCTGATTAATTCTTCTTTACTGTCATTTATGGTGTGTTAATGATGTCTAAGTATGTCCTGTGATTGTAAGCGATGAGTGTGAGGTCAGATATAATATGAATATGTCTATTTTGTTTTTTTCCCCCTAATTTCTCCCCCCCTCTAAGTCTTCTGCATCTAATCATCTACCTGGTTGTTGGCAAGTTTAGTGACTGGTATCAGGTTTGTTTTTTCCTACTGCACTGGAAGTGTGCATTTCTGCAATGTTCCTTCTGCTTATCTTGTTTGACTTCCTGCAACCTTTGACCTTTCACACCTTCTTTAACTTGTATTATAAGCCTTCATAACCCAGTTTTGTTCCGTTACCATTAAGGTTTTTGACCAGGAATTTCATAGAGATGGATGGACAGACAGACAGATCTGGCCAAAATGTTTTTTTTTTAATGATAAATATATGTTGTAAAAAATCAAGTGTATTTCTGAAATTGAAAATATATTTATAGTTTCAGTCTTCATGCACTGACATTTATTTCAAAATGTTCAGTCTTCCTGTGGCCTGTAATGCAAATGTTCCCGGAATCGCCTAGAACAGATCAAAACTAGATTTGCAATTATTTAATAATAATAAATGTGTTATATGTTTAATATAACAGTTTAATGTGTACATATATAGACAGTATAGACAATATATTTAACATAAATAACAAAAAATATATTTGAAATATATTTAAAAATGTATGTATATATGTATAAATATATTTTAAAATGTATGAATATATAGTATGTATATACATGTATATTTGTATATATAATTTTATTTATTTACATATATAGACAATATTACATAAATATATTTGAAAGAACTTGAAATGTATTTAAAAATGTATGTGTTTGTATGTGTGTATATACAGTATATATATTTATTTTTTTTATTTTTTTTTATTCCATTTATGGGATAGACTAATATATTGGTCAGTTAAATTCAGTTTATTTAACAATCTTCTGTATATTCCATTTAAATATATGTATTTTAATCAATTATGTTGGTCTACCACTATTTTGGACATGTAGCATATTAGTATATTAAAGTACCATCGGTGGTCTCCTAGTCTGACCAGTTGACAAGTGGCCCATCTAAAACCATAAACCAGACCAGAATGACCAGCTTGGCTGAGCTGTGAGACCAACTAACCACTTTATACTTGTTCAAGATGTTTTCCAGCAAGCTCAATATGCTAGCTTGTGCCCTAACTGCTTGGCTAAAGGCCTGACAAACTTGTTTTTCACATTGTCTTTTCCGTCCAAAATTGTCATTCTGACTCCAAATATTTACACACAAGCACATGTTTTCTTCTCCTGTCTCCATCAGCCCAAATGCTGAAGATGCTCCTCAATCCAGCTCTACACTTTCCCCCCCGAGCAAAGATCGTGAAGTCCTCTCTCTCCACACAAACCACATCTTCCCTGGAAGAGTAAAAGCACACAGCGAACGCGATGATCCGTCAGTTAGAAAACAGAGACGGTCAGTCTGCTGGATATTGCCAAGCTACTTGTGGTTTCATCTCCAGCGCAAGAGAAACACAATCTCCTGTTGAGGCACCACAAATAACAGCATAATCAACGATTTGTGCTTGATAAATGAGCCACAGCTCAATACCAGTGAAATATAACAGATACAACTGTACTGTATGCAAAGAACCAGAAGTAAAAGATCACGTCTGTGGTTTAGACTCAATGTCAAATGCTAGCCGAGGTCCACTTTCACTGACTCCATTGTAATATCTGCACAGACAAATGCAAGCGGATCGGATTCGAGGCCACAGAACAGAACCACAGACGCTTCTGTATTGCCGTCACACATTACAAGCCCAAACCGAGCCCCAAAACTTCAGCCTTCACCACCTCTGGCCCCTTTGTTTATTTCTTCGGGTTTCCACAGAGCCATCATACCCGCGTTAGCCTGCAACGTTTTCAATTTGAAACCTTATGAAGTTTGAGGCCGGACTTTGTAAGGATAGCTGAGGAATGTAAAGCGAGGGGGGCGTACAGAAAGAGAAAAGAAGATTTACAGCGCTCTCCCTTAAAGTCAATATGAGTTTCGGGTTTCATCGGCGGGGCTGCCCAGATTTATGTTTAATAAGTTTCAGGTGGTGAGGACGGGGGGAGTTTTGACTGCTTTAACCAAGCGCTGTCAGAACCACAGCAATGCTTCAATTTGCACGGCAGCGGTGCGTCTGGAACAACAGAGCTACCTTTGTCCCGCAGGCGGAGATGGCGGATGGAGGCGGTCACAAACACAGCTCAGCCTCGGCTGACAGCAGAAAGATGGAGGGCCACATCAATAGCTTATAATCAAAGACAGCAAGAAGGCTGGAGTAAACTGAGCACTTACGTGAGACTGACAAGCACCTATTAAAGCCAATCTCACAAAAATGAAGAACACGTTTGGTCATAGTTCATTCCAAAATCAAAAGGGGGAAAATACTTAAAAGACACTTTCCATTAGTTTCATTTTATTGTACCCCCCCCCCCCCCCCCAAAAAGTAGAACCACTCTAGAATAGAATAGAATAGAATTTCCTCTGATTTTGGCTTTTGAAATATGCACCATGTTCTTCATTTTTGTGAGAATTGATTTAATAGTTTTTTTTACACTGAAATAAAATAAATGTTAACAGTAATAAATTATTAAAAACATTTCAGTTTTTATTTAGTCTACTAAAATAACTTAAATTATATAAAAATCAATAAAAACTATAGCTAAAAACCTAATAAAAATTGAAAAAAGAAAATTATTTTAAAAACTAAAAACAAAAATTAAACTTAATTAAATTAAAATTAATAAAAATAAAAACGATTTCAAAATGTTAATATTAATATTTAATTAATATTATTAATTAATATATTTACATTTTAAAGTACATTTTTCCAAGCAGAATCATAAGTAAACATATTTATGATGAATTTAAGATGATTTTACTACAAAATAAAATATAAAATTGCTGCATTACAGTAATGAGAATGGGTTTTATTTTTAATATTAGGGAGAAAATAAAGTGGGAATGCACAGGTAAATGTACATCTCTCTCTCTCTCTCTCTCTCTATATATATATATATATATATATATATACACACACACACACACACACACACACACACACACACACACTACACATTTTTTCCATTCATCCATTCATCATTGTTTTGTCTTAACTCTCTGTTTTGTTTTTAATAAAGTGGGGGTAAATGTACATCTCTCTCTCTCTCTCTCTCTCTATATATATATATATATATATATATATACACACACACACACACACACACACACACACACACACACACACTACACATTTTTTCCATTCAGCACTCACTCATTGTTTTGTCTTAACTCTCTGTTTTGTTTTTAAACTCACTCTTGTTTAACTTTCACCTTCTTTTTTCATGCTTTTGTGTCTCTCCACACCCTCTGACAGACAGGCCTGCCCCTGCTCAGGTACTGAGAGAACAATCAGCCCTCTGTGTGCAGGAGTGGCAGGCGGGCGGGCGGGCGGGCGGGGGGGGGGCGCGGCG
>NW_015505413.1:1827409-1861417 GCF_001515645.1 Sinocyclocheilus grahami | reverse complement strand
GTGGGTGGTTCCCCCTCAGGCCGAGGGAGGAGAGAATGAGGTGGGCCGGGGCAGGACAGAACGTGTCGGAATAGTGTACACTACACATACGGAGGGGAAAAACCTCCCTGCTACTCCCTGTTAAACTTGACAGCTAATCACTGCTGGAGAAGATATGTTTACCATCGCTTTTTACCACTACCAGCTGCTCACAAAAAGTAGCTCTACATTAGAGCTGCCAAAGGCATCATGATCTTAAAGTAGTAGTAGTAATAATAATAAGAATAATAATGCATGATAAAATTACATTAAACAATTAAAATAAATACAAAACAGATAAAAAGTCAATAAATAATCAAATAAAAGTACAAATTAAAAAAAAAATAATAACAAAAATGCAAAAGATAAAATTCAAGTAAATAAGTAACAGAAATTAATCAATAAATAATAAAATGATAAAATACAAATAATTTCAATTAAATAATTAAAATAGATAACAATTAATGAATAAATAATTCAACTAAATAATAAATTGTATAAAAACAAATTAAAATGTAAAATTATGAAAAATAAAATAAATAAATATACTGCTCTAATTATAAATTAGATGACAGACAGACAGACAGACAGACAGATAGATAGATCTTTAAACTGTCCTGACAATATGTTCTGGAATCATACCGTGTGGAAACATAAACACATGAATATGAACATATGAAACTCAATAAGCATCAGTGTTTCTTCCCTACAGGCATTTCCTTTCACTGCATTGTTTCTGCAGCCTATTCCCACAGAGCTGCAGTTTATTACTGCTGTTTACTGAGACAGCTACTATTGTTCCAACTCAGAGTTAGTGATCTGAACAAACCCATAACCAGAAGTATTATACTTCAGCATCATTTGTGCTACAGTCACGAATGATACCTCAAACTGACTGAGTAGACTCATGGCAGAAAGCAAATGCATTGAACTCTATAGCATCATGGCACTCACATTTTCTGCAGAAATCGAATTTCTCTTCTTATCTTTTCCACTAGGCTCCTTGTGTAACTTCCAAGTTCAGATTGTTCTAGATGCCACAGTCGGCTCTGTGGTCGGGCACTGAGATCATTTGGACAAAACGGTCGGTACGAGTCATTATGAGATTTGAGGCTGAAAGAGGCAAAATGGTGAAAAATTACAAAAGAAAACCAATTTTCCAGCAATTGTTTGACCTTTAGGATGTTAGAGTCTCTCGTTGCTTATGATTTTTGACAATGTACTGCCTGGTAAAATGTTTCTGGCAGAAAAAACTTCAGACTTTCAGAAGATCCTCAAGGATACGGTAACATGCACTAACCGCTCCTTCAGAAGATCAAACGCAACCTGAAATAAGACATAATAGCTAGAAAGACAGTAGTTTAGACATATAATAGAGCATAATGTTCTTCTGTAAGTCATTACCCAAAACTTCAGAGGACAAAAAAAAAACGAAAGAATGTAAAATCTACACATGCAGCTTTTCCAGATACAGTATATTCTTCTTAAAGGAATAGTTCACCCAAAAATGATACTAAATATGTATTCACTCTCATGCCATCCAAGATGCAGATTAATTTATTTCTTGATCAGAACAGATTTGGAGAAACCACTTGCTCACCAGTGGATCCTCTGCAGTGAATGGGTGCCGTCAGAATGAGAGTCCAAACAGCTGATAAAAACGTCACAATAATCCACACCACTCCAGTCTATCAGTAAACATCTTGTGAAGCCAAAAGCTGCATGTTTGTAAGAAACAAATTCATTATTAAGATGCTTTAAACTTCAAACCACTGCTTCTGGCTAAAATATGAGTCCTCTATCTATAATATTGTATTCTCCTGTGAAAAAGTTGTCTGGTTTGAATCAGGAGAGAAATATGAACAAGCACCGTTTACAACCAAAATCTGTTCAAAACAGTTCTAAATAAATATGTTGGTGGATTTTGATGTAAGAGGACAACAGGAGGACTTTTCACCAGAGGAAGCGTTATTATGGACTATGTATTTTGGCCAGAAGTGTCAGTTAAAAACGCCTAAATATTGGATTTATTTCTTACAAACAAGACATCAATTGATAAACTGCCAATTAAGACATTATACAAGACATTAATTGATAAACTGGAGTCATGTGGATCACTATTGTGATGTTTTTATCAGCTGTTTGGACTCTCATTCTGACGGCACCCATTCACTGCAGAGCATCCATTGGTGAGCAAGTGATGTAATGCTACATTTCTCCAAATCTGTTCCTATGAAGAAACAAATGCAACTGAGGGCGAGTACATTATCAGAAAAAAATCAATTTTTGTGTGAACTATTCTTCTAAGAAGAATTCTTTTTTTTTCTTTCTTACTATAGTTACCAGACGTACAATTAGTACCATTGCACCGTTTATTAAAGCACTTTAACACAGCAATATGAAAAAATCATCTCATGCTCAACGAATATCGTAAATGAACTGTGAATAAGTATGATGAAAAATATCGTGAAAAATGGATACAGGACCAAAGATATAAGCTCTCCCTTATACATTCATATACATTTTTAACCTAAAATCATCTTCATAAAAACATTGAATGGGCACATTATGTCTATTATACTTGCTGTTGCAAAAGAACCTATAAAAACGGCATGTACGACTTTCACATGAACAAAGGCAGAAGCGTTCTGGAACATGCACGTATATTGTGAGATATGTTACTCTATCATTGACATTCACATTGAAGACACCACACAAAGCAATCATTTTGAAACTTACTTAAATTACTATTGTATGTCTTTCAGTGACATTTTGAACAGAAATTGGATGTTTTTGTCTCTGTGAATGCTGAAGGATGTGATACGGTTTTTGTGAGGCATGTTGATTTGTTTTGTGGGCGTATTGTGAGGCGTGTAAAATCATACATGTTTCTTTCAGTGAGCGCACGCTTCGGCCCCCCATCTCACCGCCACACACAAAAGAGCATTTCTCCCAGGGGGTTTCTCAGGTGTATCGCTTTCCTCAGGTGAGCCTGGCCCAATTCGATGCTGTGAAAAACACACAATCTGCCCAATGAAACGCCACTTCATTCTTCCTATAATTCAATCCTGCAATCATAGATGCTTCTGACTTTCTGCCTAAAGACTTAGCTTTATTCGATCAGATGCTTGCAAGGTGGATACATCAACGCACTGTACATTTTCATGAAATCTGTTGCAACATGTTAGATTTACATATTACTTTTTTGTTTGCTTGTTGGTCATTATGATCTATCACTCCTATGACAAAAATAATGATTAAAAAGATAGATGATACATTTTTTTTTGTAAAAATGTAATACATTTAAAAACATTTTTTGAAAGAAATCACCACATCCCAAAGTTACAGTGATTAATAATAATAATTATTATTATTAATATTATTATTATTTTAATTTCTTATTTTTGTTTTCTTTTGATTTTTGTGTTTAACCAAGAACCAATTTTGTGGGGGGGGCAATTTATTAAAATTTTTAAATCACATTTTATTTTATTTAAATAAAAATATAAATTGTATTTATATTTAATATAAATAAAAAATATGATTTAATTATTATTCAACCCTTTTTCAAATCTTTTTATGACACAACATCCCAAAAATACAGTGGCACAAACTACAATTATAATTATACACATGATTTGCACTGGATTTAATTAATGCTTGTTATAAATAAAAAATTGTTGTTGTTGTTTTGTTATATATATATAAACTATAAAAAGTATTATTTGAAATATATATAGCAAAACAAAATGTTTTATTGAAATATATATATAATGTAATATATATAATATATATATATATATACATATATATATATATATGCAATTCACGTTGAAAAATGTTCACACAGACATTGCTTCTAAATTGCTTCTAAAAGAAATGGCAAGTTCATATCTCACTGAATTTAATGTGAAATTAGAAAGTATAAAGTAGAATGACTGAAAATCTTTTCCAATAATCTTTTTTTTTATGGAGCTGGAGTTGTATTACCTTGATGTTTCTTGTGAGATACCTTTCACAGCATTTCACTAAATTAACCATACAATTTTCTTGCATAATCAGAAATAAGTATGCAGATTCCGTGCGTTCTGGCCATAATTAGGAGATATAAATATAGCACACAGAGTGATATGATCTCAGGACTGACACTCTATTCCTTTCCAAACAAAAGCAGAGAAGATTCTCACCCCGCGAGTCAAGCAGGGACTCCCTCACCGTTCGCTCATTCCCACGTGCTGTAAGACACACCGCCAGACAGGCAGGCCAGAATGTAACCCGAACTCACACAAGGTCAATATCACAACCCGGCACCACCATATCTGCTTTCTGCTTTCACACAGTGAATGGTGACACAGATTGCTCTAAACCAGTTGAACAGTTACACCTGCAATCAGAATCCAGGTATCGCTGTCTAATCGTGGTGATACCCCTGCCACGTGTGCACGAGCCTTTTCAGAAAAACAGAACGAGTCACAGTACATGTCGACACTATTTGCTCATGCTATTAACATCCATATCAGGTATCTGGATCACAAGATTACCTGGTATTAACATGAGTCTCAAATGCAGCTTGCAGTTTAATGACTCTATGCATCTACATTCATGCATTTGGCAGATGCTTTTATCCAAAGTGACTTGCGTTGCATCTAAGCTATTCATTTTTCAATTCATGCATTCCCTGCAAATCAAACCCATGACTTTGGCATTGCTGGCACCATATTATTTAATCATGAATTATTATATTTAGAACAAGCAAAAATTCATTTTAGTACAAATACTATCATGGTGCATTATTTATTACAATTGTACTTTAAGTAATTTTTATTTAAATACATATTTTTTCACATTGCAGTATGCTATTGAAACTTTGAGATGTGGTGCCAGAAATATTGTCCAAATTTAACATTTAGTCTTAAAAATTGTCTTATGCAATATACTGAATATGTTGCAAAAAGGCTTTTCCTTTTTTAAGTATTGATGATATTTCATATATTAGAGTATATTTCATATTTGGCTTAAAAGAGGGATTTTTCCCCCCAACCAAACAGCCATTGTTGCCAAAATTTAAAATGTTTATGCCATTTTTGCAGAGAAGATATTAAAACATTTATCTTAAGCCTCACGTTGTATGTTGCATTTCCCCCCCTCCAAAATGCTGGTTAAATCTTTGCTTACACAATGTACAGCAACTTATCTAAAAAAAAAAAAAGTAGATTTTTTTTGGGGGGGGGGGGGTTTCCCTACCTTTTTGTTTCACTTAGAACTGAACGGAGATGCATGAGCTCAGATCAATCAGGCCCATGACAAAACCTGTGCTAATTGAAAGAAATCAAGCTGACAAAATAATTTGAATCCAAGATTTGGTGATAGTATCATAATGAGAGACATACAAGCAATTTTTAAAAGGCTCGTCATTTTTGACAGGGAAAAACAAATCAGATTTTTAGCACATGGGTTAAATGTATCTAGTCCTTAGGAATGTGCAAATAAAAAGTGCATAAAAACTTTTCACTATTTCTGTCACTAACCATGTGATGTTCTTGTTTCCATTAATATGCTTTGAAAGATCTCAGATCATGCTGGAGAACATGATCATCAGGTTTTTTTCATGCCAACTCCAAATGCTAACACATTTGAATTCACATCAAAACATCAAAAAGAAAAGATTGTGATTTTATGACCCTAATGTATAAGACAAGCTATATATAACAGTCTCTCTCTGAGCTATGAATGGAGCTCGTTCACCTCACATTAACATGTGTCTGCATGCATGCCCAGAGAAATTAATCCTATGGATTTAAGCAAGAAAGTCTTTGTTACTTGTAGGAGAGAGTTTAAATGAAAGGGAGAACGGATTCTCAGTAGCACATTAGTAACAGTGGGTTTGTTTATTGGAAATACAAACGGTTGCATGAAGATTTCAATGTCAGAGAGTTTCTGTATACAAAACCATATGTCTGATTAGAAAACTAAAGGCACAAGACTAAATTCCTTTAAAAGATGCATGGTTTGAGGAATCATTTGTAGCAAGAATGTTGATGAAGTTTAATAGTTAAGCTTATATATACTGTATGGATTTGTTTAAATAAGAAATAGTAATGGTTACTTTCACAAACTACATTAATAAATAATGTGTCCGAGATTGTGTCAAAACTTTTGGCTGTATGTAACAAATTCCTTAAGCATTTTCAAAATGCACATATATCTTTCTACTTACTGTAAAACATACTCAAGGGTCAACAGAACATCTACTATACTATTACACTAAATAAAACTATTGCTTACAATGTTGCTAAATAATAAAAGCTACAGCCTTCACACATTCATTAAAAAGCTACGAATATATGGGAATTTAAATCTTATGAATATTATGCTTTCATAAAGAATGGACATTACTACAAATAAAAAAAGTTATATTTAAAAGTTGACATATTCTATATATGTGACCCTGGAGCACAAAAGCAGTCTTAAGTCGCTGGGGTATATTTGTAACAATAGCCAAAAATACATTGTATGGGTCAAAATTAGTGATTTTTCTTTTATACCAAAAATCATTAGGACATTAAGTAAAGATCATGTTCCATGAAGATATTTTGTAAATTTCCTAGCATAAATATATTAAAACTTAAATTTTGATTAGTAATATGCATTGCTAAGAACTTAATTTGGATAACTTTAAAGGCGATTTTCTCAATATTTTGACTTTTTTTGCACCTTCAGATTCCAGATTTTCAAATAGTTGTATCTCTGCCAAATATTGTCCTATCCTAACAAACCATACATCAATGGAAAGCTTATTTATTCAGCTTTCACATGTGACGGGTCTAGGGTCACATATATTATTGTAGTGCATTCTTAGTAAAATGCCGAATTAATTTTAAATTGAAATTGTATTTATTACCTTTTTTAATTACATTTGAATTAAAATTAATAAATATGCAAATAGAAAATATAAGTTTAAATATACACTACCAGTCAAAAGTTTTGAACAGTAAGATGTTTTGTGTTTTTAAAGAAATCTCTTCTGCTCACCAAGCCTGCATTTATTTGATCCAAAGTACAGCAAAACTGTAAAAATGTGAAATATTTTTGCTATTTAAAATAACTGTTTTCTATTTTAATATTTTTTTAAATTTTAGCATCATTATTCCAGTCACATGATCCTTCAGAAATAATTATAATATTCTGATTTACTGATTTAAAAAAAGGTATTATTATTATTATTATTATTATTATGTTGAAAACAGCTGAGTAGAATTTTTCCAGGTTTCTTTAATGAATAAAGTTCAGAAGAACAGCATTTATCTGAAAAAGAAATCTGTTATCTGTTGTAACATTATAAATGCATGCCTTTATTGTCATTTTTTATCAATTTAAAGCATCCTTGCTAAATAAAAGTATCAATTTCTATAATTTCTTTATACATATATATATACACTAAATGTGTGAAAAATACAAATCTAAAAAGTCTTTGTAATATTATATATATATATATACTACCAGTCAAAAGTTTTAGAGCAGTAAGATTTGTAATGTTTCTTCTGCTCACCAAGCCTGCATTTATTTGATATATACATTCATGAGTGCATTTCCAGCAAAATTACTCTTAAATGGAAAAAACTAGAAATTAAAAAAAAAAATGTGTTGGAATCTAGCACACTTAATGAGCATTAAATAAAACTAAATGTTTTATATATTTAGAAAATGAAATAGAATATCAGGTCACAAACCTGATCACAGTATTTCACGATTACACCTAATTATTTGGTTAACATGTGCATAAAGTAGTTTAAAGACAGGTGGGGACAGATGGGACGGGCCGGGGATGGATGTGCCGTCATTTATCAGGGGGTGGAAACTTTAGACCCCTGTCGCCCACAGGAGGGAGACTTATCAACGCTCACTGAAAAATGGACATGAGTGCCGTCGGCTGGGCGAGACTGGCCGAAACCCAATACACCCATGCCCCTCATTCGTCAAGTTCCTCCCTTTGCCTTCCTGATGTCTCTCTTCCTCTGATTTCCCTTACTATAGTTTACAATTTAATAACGCTCGGCCATATGAGAGTGGGTATATGTGCTGTGTGTGTTTTGCTCATGTCACATCCTCTGCTCTCTGGACTGCATGCCCGTCATCACATAATAATATAGTCAGAGTCTGGAAGTCACTGAATCACCTCAAGGGTATGGAGGACCTGCAGTCTCACTAGACTCTAGATTAACTCACGGCCCCTAAAGTATGTGCACACTTGAGTCACAGTTACAAATGCATGAATGCTATTGCATTAGATAGAAAATATCAAACCAAGTGATTTTGAACCAATTTTAAAGAATGATAAGCACACTTTTCAAACAAGCATTTGACAGAAAGCACTTAGTTAATAATTGTTTTACTGTAAGTGTTCTCATTTTTATGGCCACAAAACAGCTGAAAATAGGGGCATAAAATTAAATGAACATAAATATTAAATGAGAAAACGTCTCGGTTATGTATGTAACCCTCGTTCCCTGAAGGAGGGAACGGAGACGTCATGTCGGAGGACCGACGAAATTGGGATCTCGCTTAGAGGGACCAATCTACTTCGAGTGTAAACTAAACGAGCCAATGCACATTGGCATGCGATTATTGCATCCAGCTGCTGCTGATCACAGCGTGAGTATAAGTAGGCAGCAGGTGCAGGGCATATTCAGGTTTTCGCTTCGGAGCCGAGCGATCACATCGTTCTGCTCCTGACTACTCTACTGAGAGAAAAGACTGAACGAGTTCAGCGCGCTCTTGGAGAGCTCTTCGTGTTGGCGGACGGCGCTTCAGCGGTGGTGGTTTCCCGTGTCGAGTGGGTTGCACACATCAGGCTGCACTACCCCCTGTTCGTGTTGCAAATGATCATCTCCCCTGTGCGCCTCAGCACGCTAAAAGAGCTTTTTCCCCCAAAAGAGCAATTTCGGGTGCGTCTTTCTAAAGACGACGTTGCTTAGCAAACTTTACGTTACGTCGTTATAAAGACGATGTGGGTCTTGCTATAGACAACGTATCACCCAAGCGTTTCTGGATGCGGTCGTTACCTGGTGCTGGGTGATGGTCACGATAGCTGCCTCACGTGTCTGTGCATGTAGCACGCTGAGGTGGCATTTGTGGATGAGTCATCTTCTCATTGCGGGAAGATGATCATCTCGGAGTCGCGGGCGGCGGCAGCGCTGACGGATCTTCATCCCCGGAAAAGTCTGGCACACCCTCTGATGCTGCAATCGACATCTGATCGTCGGGGGGAGCCTCAGAAGAAACAAGTGGTACCCCCCGGGAGGGTCCAGCCTGCTCTACTGAAAGCTCCGCTGGTTTCGCAGTGCCGGCGGGGTCGGGCATCCCCGGAGGGGAATTCCTCACCGTGACCGTAAGACCAGTCCGCCCACTGCTAGAAAAAGGATGCCCCCGGCTGCTGCCAGAGGGAACCCCAGATCTAGGCAGTGGCACGGGCACTCCGCCCCCTTGCAGGTAACAGAGTCTGGTCCGCAACTCCGAGATGGGCGGGGGCATGAGTCATCCACGAAAGCCACCTCAGCGTGCTTCATGCCCAGGCACGAGAGGCAGCGATCGTGACCATCACCCGGCGTCAGGTAACGACCGCACCCAGAAACGCACGGATGGTATGACATCTTTAAAAAGACGCGTCTTTAAAAAGACGTTCCACCCGTGAAGCTCTTTTAGTATGGAAATTGCTCTTTTAATGTGCTGAAGCGCACAGGAGAGATGGCTGTCTGCAACACACACAGGGGTAGTGCAGCCTGCTGTGTGCAACCCACTCGACATGGGAAAACCACCACCGCTGAAGCGCCGTCCACCAGCACGAGAGCCCACCGAAGAGCATGCTTGACTGTAGTTTATCACTACTGCAGAGGTCAGGAGCAGAACGATAGAACCGCTCGGTTCTGCAGAATGCGCTGCACCTGCTGCCTACTTATACTCACGCTGTGATCAGCAGCAGCGATAATGCAATAATCGCATGCCAATGTGCATTGGCTCGTTTAGTTTACACTCGAAGTAGATTGGTCCCTCTAAGCGAGATCCCAATTTCGTCGGTCCTCCAACGTGACGTCGAGAGTGACCGACTGAAAGGGAACTATAGATACACGGTTCTAGTTTGTGTGATTCTCTACACCTGTGGTTACTTTGCTGTGTGAATTTGAGGAGAAATTACTTTGTATAACATTTCTGATTGATTTTTTGTAGAAAATCATATGATTCCTCAAATCATTTAATTATGTATCATTGAGATAGTATTATAGTTTCTACAAATGTTTGCATATTTATATTTAAATTTTAGTTTAAGTTTTAGTGATTTTTTTATTATTATTATTATTATTTTGCATTTTGGTTCAAATTCAGTTAAAAAAAATTTTTTTTATTTATTTACTTTTTTTTTTTAATAGTTTTTATTTTAGTTAACTATAATAAGCCTTGACCAGAAAATCACAAAGAAACCATCCAGAATGGCATAGCAACCACTTACAACAACCTTGAATAATGGCATTGAGATTTACACTCAAACATCCCTCACGTTTTCATCTGACAATGTAAAAATAGTGCATTGACTGTTCTAATGCATAAATAAAAGGTTAGTGGAATTCCACATCCTTCCATACACTCCTAAAAATAAAGGTTCTTCATTGGCATCGATGGTTCTTGTGGAAACTTTAACCTCTTCTGAATCTTTCCATTCCACAGTGCAAAAAAGTTCTTTAGTTCATTCAAATTCTTGATACTAAGAAAAAAAGATTATTTTAAGAACTGTTTACTAAAACGTAACTGAAATGTTTTTTCTATGGAATTGTTGTGAAAACCCCCTTTTGGAGCTTTTATTTTTTTTACAGTGTATAATAGTGGTAACATTGGTGGAAATTAGCATGTATTTTCATAATATGGAATGTTATTGGGCATAATGTGACCAGTCGGGTGGTTTCCCAGCTCATTAGCTCCAGGTAAATATCATTGCAAAGCAGTTTTCAGTGTGCAGCTTTAAAGGGGTCATATGCTGCCCATTTTCCACAAGTTGATATGATTCTTTAGGGTCTTAATAAAAAGTCTGTAACATAGTTTGGTTCAAATTTCTCAATAGTAGAGTAAAAACACCTTTTTTACCCTGTCAAAAACAGCTCTTTTCAGATCAAGCCGTTTTTGTAGCATTTTCCTTTAAATGTTAATGAGCTCTGCTGCCCCCGCCCCTCTCTTCCGAGCTGCTCTCTGAGGGACTGTTTACTTTAGCCGCATTCATCGTGAAACTTGCTGATTAGCACATTATTAGGAAAGGCGATTTGCAAAGATTCTTTACAAAACATTATACTCAATTCTTCTGTAGGTGAAGCTGGATCATGAATGATTCGCGTGAACATTGATGCATTTATGTAGATCGGGGGCGCATTCCCTTCAGAAACAATGTAATCCACTGCGAGTTCAGCGGCTCAGATGTCGGGAGTAAATGACGACTGCTGTTCATTATTACATCCAACAACAGAACACCTCAATCGCTTAGGAGTCATTCTCGTCTACATCTTATGTCTACACCATATTTCAGTTCAAACAACTTGTAAAAGTGCATGTAGCATCCTATCACCCTTTTAAATGCATAATGCCATTTTATCATACCATAAAGATAAAGATTTTCTGTTGAATTCAAATGCTGTAATGATTTTTGTTTTAGCTTAGCGTGAACAATAACCCATGAACATCCTCTTACAGCGTTTCAAACTGGCACCAGGAATGTGCTGACATGTTTGTGCAGCCCAGCGGAGGAAAGCCCCGACATTCAGACCGACAAAATGTGTGATGGCTTGACAGAACATATTATCATAGATGAAGCCTGGTAAATTTCCTTACTCTCTTAAGTTTCTCTCTCACTGATGTGTGCACAGACAACCATGAAGACAGTGTTTTAGCAAGCTTGGAGATATAGACACCTACATAGAAGATCTGACTCTGGAAGAGAAAGAGAATATAATGTAAAGGTTCTTCATTGGGATTGACGGTTCCATGCATCTTTGACGTCCATGGAACCTTTCCATTCCAAAATGGAAAGTCTTTATAGCGGAAAAGGTTCTTAGAGTTTAAAATGTTCTTCGTTCTAAGAAAAAATTGATTCTTTTAAGAACTGTTGACTGAAAATGGTTCTTCTGGCATCACTGTGAAAACCAGCTGTAATTGGATAACAGATAACAGTTCCCTTATGAATGGTGAAAAACTCTAATAGATATAATTACATTCAAAAGTACTGTTAATTGTAGAGTTTAAGTATTTCAAAAAAGAGCAAGTTATTTTATACAGTAATTTACAGTAATAAATATGGAAGTCTGTTTCAGCTAAGGGAAGGAAGGAATTCAATTCAATTCAAGTTTATTTGTATAGCCCTTTTCACAATGCAAATTGTTGCAAATCAACTTTACAGAAAATTAAGTTTCTACAATATATTTAATAGTAGCTTATCAGTGGTGACTGTCAGTACATATGGCAGAAATGTACGGAAAATCAATTAAAGACGTAATCAAACAGACGATGAACACTATTAACAGCAATTATTATATGATGCAATCAAACTAATGAATGAATGAATTAATTAATTAATTAATGAACGAGAGCTTTTTACATCATAAATCCAACTTTTTTCTCGCAGTTGTGAGTTTACATCTTGCAATTCTGATTTTCTCTTAAAATTTTGTGATATAAACTCGCAAATGTAAGAAAATATCAGAATTGTGAGGCTTCGTTTTCCTTAGGATTGGACCTTATAACTCGCAATTGCAAGAACTTACACGTTTATATCTCACAATTCTAAGAAAAGTCGTCAGAATTGTGAATTTAAATCCTGCAATTATGACAACTTAATAAGGTCAGAACTGAAAGATAAAAAGTGACAATTATCTTTTAATTATTATTATTATTCCATGGTGAAAACAAGCTTCCATAGATAAATCATAAATTGACATTCCCAGCATTTTCTGTGACACTCCACATTTGATTGTTTTTCATAAAAACTTTTTTCTCAGTTTTTCTAAGTACATAAAGATTTTGTTGCATGTTAAATGAATGTTATTTGTATTATTTTTGTGTCACGTGTGTTATCATGATGGTGTGAGGTATTTGTTTGTATGATAATGTGCACATTTCATACTAGTATTTACCTCAGTTTGTGGAAAAGCTACTTGAGATGAACTTCATCATGTGAATCTCTCTTTACAACCTGTGTTTTTAGGATACATGTCCGTATAGTGTAAAGGGTAAAAGTACAGTACAGTCTAAAAAAACAACAGATTTTAGTACTTTGGTATATTAACATTATTTCAGTACCCTAAAACTTAGATTGTTGATATCGTATTATGTAAGCTAAAGTTCTGGCAACCACAGCTGCTATTTTTTTTGTTTGTTTTTTTTACAGTGTAGATGTAACTCGGCTTCCTCCTTTTTTTTGTCTATTTTATCACCCTCAGAAGGTGTGGGATCATCGTATGTTTCTGGATGACATCTTCCACTGTTAATTTCCAATCAAGCCTGGGCACAGATTGGTTGGCCTGCGGCACTTTTCCTCTTTCACGGCCCTCTGTCATGGCACGTCTTTTGGCACAGGAAAAAAGCACTCACACGGAGGTAAAAACAATTCAGGGAAGATTCAGATATCTTAAATAACTCCTTTACAAGCAACTGTTATTCATAACAAGCACTTGTGGCGGGCACTACTCCATACTGTATATCAGAGCTTCCTGTGGGTGGAAAATGTTTGCGCTGCGTCTTATAAAATGTCCTGTTTTAAAAGGCACTCGTCTATAAATGACATTTGACTAAAAATATTAGTTTTATATAGACTGGAAAGGACTGAAAGGACTGATATTAACAAATATTTGAATTTTTGATATCTTTCGGATATTAAAAAAACACTGAACTAATGAGGAACAATAAACTGAACTAGAATAGAATAGAATAGAATAGAATTTATTTTTATGGCCACAATAAAATTATAAATAAAAATTACAAAAACAAAATATTTGTAAAAAAAAAAAAAAATTAATTACCGTATTGGCCCGAATATAAGACAACCCCCCTTTTCCCAGATGTACCTTTTGGAAAAAGGCTTTTTAAAAACCAAATCTTGTTTTTTCTCAGTAAAACACATTTTGTCTTCAATTATTTTCATATTGCATATTTTTTCTATTTAAATATTTGTTTTGAAAATATGGTAAAAACTGGTCAAATGTACCAACAATCACATTTAAAAAATATACACTTTTTGAAAAAAAAAAAACAGGTAGCCCATCTGAATTAGGACATTTAGGCTATCCATCTAATAGTAGCCTCTTATTAGAGGCTATTAGTAGTAAATCTTATTAACAGTAGAAGTTCAATCTTACTGTAGTCTTCAAATCTGGGTACTGTCTTACGTTTTAAAATCACAAAGGGAGTTTGGTCTCATCAGGCTAACATGACAGTCACGACTCATGCAGCTGTAAGCTTTTCTGCTTCTTTTGTTTTTGCATTACATGACGTATTTCATGGCACACTCGTTTTATGCGTATTTGGCTCCACCTATTTTTGTGGGTGTATTATTGACATGTCAAAGTCTAGACCCTGAATATAAGACGACCGCGTTTTTTCAGATGTATTTCCAAGAAAACAACATCGTCTTATATTTCGGGTCAATATGGTAATATGGACATAATAAAATAAAATAAAAAACTAACATTATACTGTAGATATGGAAACTCATCCCATTACTAAAATATTCAATTGATGTGTCAGAGGTGTATCAGCTATTTTACAACACCAAACATGGCTCGTCCAATCAGATCCAATCCAAATTAGACTACACATATTGCATACCGCAAAAATAGCAATCGTAACTATTCCAAGCAGAGCCTAGAAAGCTCAGTTTTCTTCAAATGGTCCAAATATGTAAGCAATACTGAAATGAATTGTTAAAACTATATTCATACTCTCACTCAACACACACAGGTCTGTTATTATAATTGGCTGCTTTGCAATCCATGTATTACCGTGAACTGTGTACTTTTATTAACTTTCTCAAGAGAGCAGGTAATTGAGAGGTGTCGTATGCCGCCTCAACCCGAGCCCAGCTAATATTTCACTGTAATAGATCTTAAACAGTTTGTCTCAATCGCTAACCCAGTTTTCACTACATGGTTTGAAATATTTGCTGTATTATTTTTCATTTGCCACATGCGGCAGCTCCTGTTACTGCAACGGACTTACCAGAAGTTACAAAAACAAACTGATTTTACAAAAAAAGGGTCAGTCATCAGATTCAGATCTATTGCAAATTCTTCTGCACACATCAGTCAAGTTCAATACATCGCGTGTTTAATGTATTATCATGCGCATACAATAGGATAGCTGAGGAAGACGAAAGCAAACTGACAAGCAAGATATTTTGCAATTCGTTTTCCATTTATCACAGTTGTGCAAAGACGTTTGGCAGCACGGTCCTCTGCAGGGGTCAAGACGCTCACAAACTCAACTTTCAGCCCATCATCTACACCGATCTGAACGCTCTCTCACACTCCGCAAGGGGTCTTTTGTCACTGGTCTAAGGCCAGTTTATTATCTAAAAAATAGATTTAACAGAGTATCAGATTGAGATTTTCTTAATCTTATGAGAACTGATAATAAACAAAATTCAAATGTCCTCCATGAAAAATGTAACTTGCATTACTTCCCTTGAGGATGTAGGCCTATACTGTATATGCAATGAATTTTTAAACTAAATGCGTATATACCGGTTAAAAGATTGGGGTCCGTTTCTGTTCTTTTTGGCATTTTTATTATTATTATTTATTCATTATATTTTTTTACTTTATGATGATAGGACAGTTTAGAGTTGACAGGAAGTGAAGTGAGAGAAAGACAGGGGGCGGGATCAGGAAAGGTCCTCAAGCCAGGATTCAAACTCGGGATGCTTATAGCACAACATGTCGGGGCACTGCCCACAAGGCTATCGCCACCGACAAGTTTATTTTTTAAGAAAATGTATAATTTTATTCAGCAAAAATGCATTAAACTGATCAAAAGTCACAGTAAAGACATGTTACAAAGAATTTTTTTTTCAAATAAATGTTGGAATCCTTTGGGGGGGTTGGGGGGGGGGGGGGGGCTATGTCAAAAATATGCAGCCCAATTGTTTTTTAACATTGATAATAATAGGAAATGTTTCTTGAGCAGCAAATCAGCATATTAGAATGATTTCTGAAGGATCATGTGACTCTGAAAGACTGGAGTAATGATGCTGTTCCAGCCTTGATCACAGGAATAAATTACATTTTAAATTATAATAAAATAGAAAACAGTTATTTCAAATAAATACATTTTAAATAAATATTTCTCAATATTTTAGTTTTTACTGTATTTTTAAATAAAAATATCAGCCTTGGTGAGCATAGCAATTTCTTTCACAACTTTTGAGTGATATAGGCCTATTATTGTTGCATTTCTAGGTCTACAATTATATAAAATCATATTTAATTGAGAAAATTCAACAATGAACAAGTGACGTGACATGTGGCCAAGTATGGTGACCCATACTTGGAATTAGTGCTCTGCAATTATCCCATCCAAAATGCACACACACACCGTGAACACACACCTGGAGCAGTGGGCAGCCATTTTTTGTTGCGGCGCCCGGGGAGCAGTTGGGGGTTCGGTGTCTTGCTCAAGGGCACCTCAGTCGTGGTATTGAAAGTGGGAGAGAGCACTGTACATTCACTCCCCCACCTACAATCCCTGCCGGTACGAGACTCGAACCCACAATCTTTGGGTTACGAGTCTGACTCTCTAACCATTAGGCCACGACTTCGCCACAAATCAACAACGTCACAATAGGAAGACAAAGATGTGGTAGTTTGCTCTCAGTAATGACTAATACAGAGAAAAATTACAGTCGGAGCTCTAAATGTATATTTTATATAATATTCAATATTTTGCCAAGTGTTGCTTTGGATAAAAGCGTGAAAAACAAGTCAACTATCAGCTACCAAACTTGGCCCAAAATTCAGAACCTTCTCTCAACAGATCATCGCCGATGGCTGACACTGACAGCCATCACGATGTTGTGATGTCGTGATTCCTTCCCCCCCCACCCCCTCTCCCACAATCCGCCGCATCCCAGTTCCGTGTTCGGAAAGGAAATGAAGTGTACTACGGAAACCCTAAAGGAATAAATAGCCTACGAGATGGGAAGATAAAAAATATATATATTTCAATAGTTTTCTCTCAATTATATCGTTGGGTAAGTATAGGCAACTATACATATATTTTGCGGGTATCAGGGAGCCACTATTGAAACCGCTTTCGATTGCGCGCTCTCGTTTTACTTTCACTTTCGAGATTTGCATCACAAGGACTCTATACTATGGAGTGGCAGTACTTACCACACATTTGACAAGATTAGACGTTTGTCATTTGTGCTCAGGATCTGCTAATCATTCGCCATCGTCCAATCAGATATTTCTCCTTACTCTGTGTATGTGGTAAGTGAACTTTCATGTACTGTAATGCAACAGGCTACCGCTAGCAAGCGGCTAACCTTTTAGTGGCTCCGTAGAAAGCACGCGTTATTTGTTTCACGCTTCGGGCACACCCCTAACCCCGCCCCCCGATGTCATCGTCCATCACGATGGTTCACTGCAGACATCGTCCGATGCCAATTTGGTAGACATAGCCCAACCCTACATCAGATCATAGTTTATGAATAATGATGAAGATTATGGATATGTTTGACCTTCTCTCGTCTCCTATCACAGTCTGTCAGGCCTCTGACCTCCTCATCCACTCAGCTCCTCTCCTGACACATCTGACATACTGGAAACACCTCTGTTTAACCCCAGTAATTCTTCTACCTCATTGTAATCATCTAGCCTGTTTATTTTCTGCTTTTAGTGGTTCTTGCTAAAAAACAAAACAAAAAAAAAGCCTACAGGCTTATATTGAAGTACCAAAGCAACGCACTGACAACCACTCAGAACACCATATCAACCACATAGCACAAGATCAAGACCATAGAGTACAATAGAAACTGTATAGTAAAGTCTCTTGACAACCACCCAAAATATCCTAACAACCACCCACACCACACTACAGCATTTTGTAGATGGGTTGTGCAAGTGTAATGTAAAAATGTAATGTAAGAAGTCTGTAAGGGGTGGATAAGACCCATTATGGATAACCTTAACTTTGTTTTTTCTTTGAATGATTTCAGTGAGTTATGATGGTCATGCAGGATTTATCATAGCATGTTTTATTTCACTCCTTCATCATTGTTTAATCAAATTACTCATATTTTTTTCTGCATGCATCCTGTATTCCCCTTTGGTTTATCCCTACGATGAGAGTCAAACACGAGAGCGGTCCAATGTACTTGTTACAAATGGCTAATAAAATTACAGTCCTTGCCAAAACTTTTTAAAGGGGTCATATGATGCGATTCCATTTTTTCCTTTCTCTTTGGAGTGTTACAAGCTCTTGGTGCATAAAGAAGATCTGTAAAGTTGCAGAGACTAAAGTCTCAAATCCAAAGAGATATTCTTTATAAATGTTAAGAGTAAGCCACACTTACCTAAAACAGCTCGTTCTAACACGCCCCCACATATCTACGTCACTATCTGGGAAGATTTGCATAACTCCGCCCAAATGTTCACGCAAAGAAAGAAGGCGTAACTTTTATTCTCGCTGTAGTATTGTTGCCGCCGCCGCCATGTCGTGAAGGCGCTGTGTGTTTCGTTGTGAAAGCAAAACTACTTTGTTTGGCCTTCCAAAAGAGGACGATATCTGCTTCGTCATGCCTGGAGCTGATCCGTGCTGGTTGCTGAGGATCGGCTTTCACCGTGGACGAAGCGGAGTCCAGCCCGGGGTCGTCACATGTGGTTGCCGCAGGCATCACAATATGGTAAGGGACATAACATTTCCGTCATACGCTTGAGGAATTCGACCAATCACAACGCACTGGATAGCTGGCCAATCAGAGCACACCTCGCTTTTTCAGACCAATGAGCTTTGTAAAAATCGATGCGTTTCAGAAAGGCGGGGCATAGAGGAGAAACAATAATGTACAGTATGTGGAAAATAATGTGTTTTTTGCACCTTAAACCGCATAAACATGTCATTACACCAAATAATGTTCTTTTTAGCACCATCATATGACCCCTTTAAATGAACACACACATTCAACACTCACAGACACACATCAGACATATTTTGAGACAGTGAGCGTGATGATGGGCAAACAACCCCCAAATAAAATAGAAACATTCCAGAAAAAAAGCTCTAATCGTAAACATAAATAGAAGTGAATCAATCAGAAGTAATCCCCCCAGACTGAGGCGATGGGTGGTACCAGCCTGTGCCCAGGTGTTAGCATTTTAGTAGCTGACAGAAAATAAATTAAACTGCAGCTTGTGTGATCTCACACAATGAGCTCATGGATTCTGTGTGAATGAGAAGGAGGGGATGGAACAAACCGAAATCAAATTAAAATGAAACAAACGCATAAGTAAAAATGTGAAAAGCAGTTCTAGCCTTCTGGGCAGCTTTTCATCTTCACTTTCAAATACTAACTAAATGTCTAACCAACTAACAAATAAATAAATAAATAAATACATACAATTAGTTAAATAAATAAAAAAATAAATACATACAATTAGATAGTTATATATATAAAAACAAAAACACACACACACACACACACACACACACACACACACACACACACATACATACATATACATATATATATATACAATGTGTTTCAAAATACGACAGGAATTGTCATCACAGAAAGAACGTTTACAGACCCTCATGACTATTTTTCAAAGTCATTAAAAAAATTAAATATATATAAAAAAGATTTTGACCTTGAGATGTTGCAAGGTAACTTCAGGTTGACTAATGTCTTGATGTTCAAAAATGGAAAAAAAAGAGAGATTGCTTTTGTATTCAAGGTGTAAGAAAGAATATATTTTTACGTATACCATTTGAAATCAAACATTTTAAACACATTAAACTATCACGATTACAATTTACAATTCTAAGAACTTGCCACATGCATTGTAAATCATATATTAAAACGTTTTTTTCCCCACCATCATATTCAACACCCATATTTGGTATTGACTCATAAACGCCCGTCATATCAAACCTTCCTGTCTGCAGTCAGCAGGGTCATGCATGTGCCGACATGGCTTGGGATTGGATGTGAAATTAAAGCATGTTCCTGTATATGACATCTTAGTTTAATGACACTGTTGGCGTCTGAAATAAGCCTGTGTTTGCTATGGCATCAGTTTAACTTAATGGAGGAATTATGAAGTAAATGGCTTAAAATAAAACATTACCCACAGTGCAGAAATGAGCATGTTCCAGCATGAACTGCTTCTCTCACTCCATCAAATCATGCTTAAAAGAAACTTTTCTCAAAAAAGACCTACTTCCATAGCGTCGGAACCTATAGAAACTGCACCATTGTTTTTATTGCAGTTTTTTAGTAATTTTGCACAAATTACATGTGCGGTTTACTTCCATATTTGCAGTTAATTCCAGGTAACAGCGTTTGTACGGTTCGCGGAGCGCTGGATCTGATAGGAAATTTAAGGGTCCCTCAACTCAAGACTATTTCCTGTAATCAAGCTGGCTGTTACAGCACAGATTTAAAAGAGATCGCAGTCCAGCCCAAATGTAAGCAAGCATCTACACTGACAAACCTACACATTTAAAATAAACTTTTAATACAAATAGAGACATGACTCAAAAATATGAAGATTAACACTTAAAATAAAAGTCTGTCATTCAAGTCTTCAGTTATAAATGCACAGTTACATATGCAAAATAAATGGTTTAATATTCTTAAACAAACTAGATTTTTACAAATTGCAAAGAAAATGTGAGTGGTGTTTGCCTGTACTTGCGAATTGTTGTCTCTATAATATTCTGGTTCCGTGTAAATCTGATTATTTTTTACCCAAAAAAATCTCTAGAATACTAGACTGAAAATTTAAGATTCTAATCTCTGCATTTATACTTAATATGCCAGAACTTATTGTTCTTTTCAGTGAATTTATGTTCTTTTTACATTTCTTTTTTAAATTATTTTTATAAATTAATACTTTTATTCAGCAAGGATGCATAGAATTGATCAAAAGTGACAGAAAAACATTGATAATGTTACAAAAGATTTCTATTGTGCTTTTGAACTTTCTATTCATCCATGAATCCTAAAAAAAAATGTATCAGTTTCCACAAAATATGAAGCAGCGCAGGAAATCAGCATATTAGAATGATTTCTGAAGGATCATGTGACTGGAGTTATGATGCTGAAAATTCAGCTTTGTAACACAGGAATAGATTACATTTGAAAATATATTCAAATATCTTTTAAATTGTAATAATATCTCACAATATTAGTTTTTACTGTATTTTAAATCAAATAAATGCAGCCTTGCTGAGCATAAGAGACTTCTTTCAAAACTTTCATGTGATCTAGCCTTATTATTGTTGCATTTGTAGGTCTACAATTACATAAAATTATACATAATATAACAAACCCCAAACTTTTGAACAGTAGCATATATATTAACCCGTTTTGTCTGTGCAGACTGATGTGTGTTGCAGGAAATCGAGTCTCATCTCTCCACTGCTGCACTTAATCACGAGCAAACTCGATCTTCAAGGAGCAGAGGTTATCCATTTAAATTGAGTTAACCAGATAAATATTGTCCTTTCCCAAAGACCCTCCTCGCTGCAGCTCTCCAGTCATGTTGGTGGTCAGTTTAAATGGCCTGATTGTAGCAGGCGTTCTCGGATGACACTGGGCTCCATTGTGTCTGGATGCACCCTGGAAGTCAGGTCTGCCAAAGCACCCTCTGTGTCTCTATCTGATGGCACGCAACGCTGATCAAGCCTTCGCTGATCTTATTCTTGGCTTGGTGAAGCTTTATTTGGTCATTCGATAACTGATAGCAGCAGGGCCTAGAGGTCAAGAAGCTCATTGACATCTACCACAACAGCTATAGAGCAGGTGCGCTGGATAAGTCAAGCTTTTTGAAAGCATCGCTGTTTTTGTCATGCGGAGGAATAATTCGGTCTTTGTTAAACACCCTCATGTTGTTCCAAACCTGTATGCTGTTATGTTTCGTTTGCAATGCAAAAGAATGAATCATTACACGGCTCTATTCCATACAACGTCAGTTCATGGTAACCACACCTTCCAAGTGCCAAAAACAAAATAAGCACCAGAAAAGCATCATAAAAAGTTGATATGGCCCCCTCCAACCGATCGATAGTGGCTTTTTGACCTACGGTTTGCCCTCAAACTTGAGAAGATTAAATTTGGAGCCAGAATGACACCCGATCTTTTTACAAAGGCTTGTGGCACGTTTTTACATTACTTTAACAGTTTCTGGTTAAAATGTCTTCTTTTCTTATTTTATTTTGGATGTTTATATATGTATCACTGTTATTTAAATATTTTGGATCAGTTTTTATTTTCATATTTAATGTTTTCATTTTAATTTTAGTTAAAATGTTTGCCATTTTAATTTGTGTTTTTGTAATTTTTTGTAGTTTTTGTTTTTGTTTAAAGTAAAATGTGTATGGTTGTAATTGTAGTTTCAGTTTTATTTAACTATAATATATATTTAAAAAAAAACAACAACAACAGTGAAAGTAGGGCATTGTATGTGCTGTAATAATATAAAGGATCTTTCCATTTTTTTTTTTTCAGGTGTTTTAGCTGTATTTTGAATTTTGCACACTGCGTTGTGTTAACGGAAACGTAAAATTAATGCATAATGTCCTAGCAGAAAATTACCAATACATTTTTTTGCCAGTGCTAATATATATGCATATGATTGTATTTTCATGTGTATTGGCATATATTAAGCTTGCTTTTTTTTTTTCTTCTAGTTTTTTGTTTTCTTATTTCTGTAATAGTTCAATGCTTGTATTTGTGTCTTGAGATGTTTAATAGTTTTTTTGTCCAAAAAGACAATAACATAAGCTGTAGAAATTATGATATGAATATTTTTTTACTCTGATAATTTCACTTTTGATCTCATAATTATGACCTAGTGTATCATGACTTTGCTTTTTTTTTTTAATCTCATAATTATGACCATAATTTCATCTTTTTAGGTTTTTAATCTCATAATTGTGGGGTTTATCACATAACTATGACTTAGAATTTTCTAATCATGATTTACCAAAGCATGATTTTTTTTTTAAAAAGCATGCATATAAATAAATAAACAAACAAACTTCATATTTGATTTATGTATTGCGTTCCAAGTTTTCCAACACCACACAAAAGGTTTTTTTTTTTTTGTGGAGCTTGACAGGCTCTCATTGTATGGAAAAAGTGTGTAATAACACTTCCAAAATTTTAAGTTCAAGAAATAAATAACAGCATATGGTTTTTATAGGACATGAGGTTGTGTAAATAATGATACAGTGAGCTATTGAAGCTTTCATAACTGTGAAAGGAACCTCTAACAGATGAAAGCATCCTGAAATGCAATAAGAAAGTCAGTTTTCCAAGTTGTTCTGCATTTTTGTTTCACAAATATATATCTGAACACTCCCTATTTCAGTGAACTATGGTGATTGTGTTAGCTTTATTGTCTAAATGTGACATGTTGCAGATGTGAAGCGTACCAGCGGAGTTATGAGGTGATACCAGAGAGCCATTGAGATGGCGCCGAACAAATAAAGTGATAAATACACACAATAATGTCATCACGGAGATAAATAAGATGAGACTAAACATCTGTGATTTGTTCTTCGAGATCCAGTTCGCAAAATCAGCAGTGTTTACTGTTGGCAGAGCGTCTGTTGGTGTTGCTCATTCTTGAAATCGTCATCAGCGTGATTTATTTTCTCTCTCCATGACCATAAACATTTACTCAAAGCCATTAAACAAACCTAAATTCCATTAGAGGGATAAACAGAAATAGCTTCGCATTCTCTTAAGCAGGCGCATGAGAAATTAAACAAAAGCAATCCAACAAAGGGTTCAACCAAACGGCACCATATGCTCAGTGCTCTCCGACGAAATTCATCAAAATTCAAATGTCAGGGATTCGTCTGCAGACGACAGAGAATTCGTTTTTTACCAAATACAACCTTCACCAAACAACTAGCAGCAGGAATCATGATATTTATAGTTCATCCTCTCGTTTTAGACACACTAGAAATAAAAATCAAGAAAAGACGTGGGCTTGAGTTAGGGCTGAGCATTAACACAGATTTCATGATTCAGTTTGATTCAGATTCATAAGCTCTTGATTCGATTCAATTCCATTTGGATTCCATATGATATTGATTCCTTTGAAAATATATCAAGTATTGCTGTATACAAATTATGCTGTAAACTATACAGGGAACCTTGGTACGTTAAAGCTCTTGATTTGATTCAATTCCGATGTCATTTTCATTCAATTCACTAAATTAGTTTGGAAATAAAAAAAAATAAAAATGAATGCATAAATGAATTGACACATGCATACATAATATACATATATTTAGCAAAATGCTCCAAATTTGGAAATAAGCATTGGCTAAAAGATCAATCTTGGGATTTAAGAACCGATATTGATCAATTAAAATCGAGAAATCAACACCTCGTAAACCTAATGGAAAGACTAAAAGTTTAAAGAAAGCAACTATCATAACAGCCAGCTTGATTTTGTTTTAATGCGCACTTGGTGAAAAATCAAGATTTGCGTATCATTCATGTCTGTAGCACAAATGGTGTACGATGAGTTACACAATGAAGTTACATAATAGCTGTGATGATGGTCTTATAGCAAATGTCTGAGAAAGAGGGGGGTTGGTCTAATAATGGATCAAATTATTCTCAGAAAGTCTGGCAGCCTGCAATGACGAGTTTAGGACAGAAATAGAGGAGCCGTATTCGTAGCCCCAGAGCCCATTACTAGTTCCGGAGCTCGTGGCACCATCCTGTCTGTGAAGAATGAGCTGGAGAGCCGAGGTGATACCATCACAGCAGGGCCAGTGAAACACTAGCTCCATTCCAGCGCACAGGAGCCCCAGTGATATCAGACATATTCTATAAGCCCGGAGAGCCTGCAGTAATGGGCCGTGAGGAGCAGTTAGTCATGTTTGGTTTCACGTGACTAGCATAGCGCTGCACTTATGCATATAGCAAGTAAAAACTGATTTGATTTGCTGCACAAATGATGTCTGAAGATATGTGGAAACAAGCAATAAAGTCAATTTCAAAAACTGAAATAAATATGAAATGAAATAAGATAATATTAGATGAAATAAATATAAGATCTAAGATTTATATAATATATAAGATGAAAAATTTAACTAAAATGAGAAATGTCGCCTTGACAATTACTAACTGGAAGTACATAAAAACTAAAATGGAACTAAAACTAAATAAATAAATTACTAAATATTAATATAAAAAATTAAAACAAATGCACATAAAATTAATAAAAATTCAATTAAAAATAAAGTGAAAATATAAAATAAAAGCTAATTAGAAAAATAACAGTATATAAAAAAAATACAAAAATAACCCTGAAAACACCAACCACTCACGCTTTCATCAGAAAAAGTTAAATTATAGATTTCAAAATGTAAACTAAATGAAAATTTGAAATGTCACCTTGGCAAGAGAAATACGTTTCGGTTGAAGCACTAAAATTACTAACTAGAAATACATCAAAACTAAAACTGAACGAAAACTAAAACTGAAATTAAAAAAAAAAAAAAACTAAATAGTAACATTCTAAAAAATGAATACAAAAGAACATAAAAAAATCAATATGAAATATGAAAAAAAAGATAATTCAAAAAAGTATAATATTAAAATGACTAAAATAACACTGTGCAAAAACCACTCACACTAGATTTAAAGACAAACTAAAAATTTAAAATGTTACCTTAAATTAAATAATTTTAAGTTGAAGCACTAAAATTAAATCTGGAACTGCATAAAAACTAAAACTGAAATGTAAAAAAAATAATAATAATAAATATAAAAGCACACAACAAAATTACTAAAAAACAAAACTATATAAAAAAATATTATCACTATAATAGTATGGTAGGTCTACACTGCGGAAACCACTCACAGTTTCATCAGAAAAAGTAAAAATCTAGATTTAAATCCTGCAGTAATGGGTTGATTTTAACCCTAATTGTGCTGAAGGAATAAAATGACTAAACGGAGTGATTTTAAACGCTCCAGGTATTTAAAAAGGCTTTAAATGGCACCGCAGTTAAACGAGGCCAGTCTGTGGTCAAAGCAACTGCACTGTTAATGACTTTAGACTTCCTGAACTCGCATGGAAATTATTCAACAGGCAACGAGTGCAATGCCAACATTAATACCACAGTGTGCAAACAAGTACACAAACACAGCTGAACTGCTAATTACCAGCAAAATCACACAATCTGAAGCATAAATGTACATTCTGAAAGTCGTACAACATGCTACAAAAATGTGCACTTATTTCTTATTTATATTGCAAATGAATGCTTGAACGTGAGTTCCAAAAGAGTGATTGAAAGCGTGTGCGTGATGTGAATGTATTGTGTTCATTAGTGTGTGTGTTTCATTTGTGTGAGTTCAGGGCACATTTCTCTGTTTGCGTTGGCCATTTGGAGGAAGAGAAAAATAACAGCTCTCTTAAAGCAAACACATATTTCACACTTCCTACCACCGCAAGGGAGAGAGACCAAACATCCTCTGCCATAAATTACATGCATGCACATACATTCTCTTAAATTTACTTTCAGTATACATTGTTTCACTGATGTTTGGACTTGCGCTTTTCTTTATAAGAGAAATCAAAACCCAACCAAAGATGTATGTTCATTCAACAGCTGTGCTGCAAGTCTTTCTCTATAATGTTCAAATGTTTGATATCAGTTTTTGAGAAATTAACACTTTTTTTTACAACAAGGATGCACTAAATTGTTCAAACATGACAGTAAAGATCATATCTATTTAAGAAAAAAACTATTATTTTTATATCTTTATATCCAAAGAATGAAAAAAAAAATCAGTTTCCTCAAAAAAAATTTAAGTCGAACAACTATTTTTGACATTAATAATGATAAGAAATGTTACTTGAGCAGCTTTGCATCACAGGAATAAATTACACTTTAAAATGTATTACAATAGCAAACAGTTCTTTGAAATTGTAATATTTATAATTTTATTTCACACATTTTCAATCAAATAAATGCTGCCTTGGTGAGTATCATGGTAATTCCTTATGATATACAATAGTACTGATTTTGGGATTTGTTTGTATTTATTAATATATTATATTCCAGGTTACTTCAGAAAGCACATGCTCAAAAACTATCACTGTAAAAAAAATTCAACTTAAAATTAAGTTCAGTTGCTACCTTAAATTTTTTAAGTACAATCAACCTAAATTATATTAAACTGACTTGAATTTCATATAACTTATTAAACCTCTCCAAAGTGCCAGGTGCCATCAAATGTGAGCATTTGCCAACTCAAGTCGGTTACGGTGACGAACTGCAGTCAGGTCGAGACCCCGATGAGGACGACGAGCATGCAGATGAGCTTCCCTGAGACAGTTTCTGACAGTTTGTGCAGAAATTCTTTGGTTATGCAAACTGATTGTTGCAGCAGCTGTCCAGGTGGCTGGTCTCAGACGATCTTGGCGGTGAAGATGCTGAATGTGGAGGTCCTGGGCTGGTGTGGTTACACGTGGTCTGCGGTTGTGAGGCCGGTTGGATGTACTGCCAAATTGTCCGAAACGCCTTTGGAGACGGCTTACGGTGGAGAAATTAACATTCAATTAATGGGCAACAGCTCTGGTGGACATTCCTGCAGTCAGCATGCCCTGTTGAACGATTTAAAAAAAATACTAATGACCCATTTTTCTGTAAATAATCACAATTAATCACATCAAATAAAAGCAGCCTTGGTGAGCATAAGAGACTTGTATATATATAGAGAAAGAGTTATTTATGACAAAAATATTAATATAAATTACAACAACATTTTGGGTACTAAAATACACCAAAAGCATGTGTTAAAAAAAACACAAAAAAACAATGCTTTTATTTTTCTAACACTCACATACACTTCCAAATCTCTCAACACGTGGCATCTAGAAGTGTATTAGTGCCAGCTGTAATTACAGTCATTTGTAAAATCCCCACTTCCAGCTCCAGATTTGGTTTCAGAAAGTCTATCAATACACAGTGTACTAACCCTCTTAGCAAAGCCACCCAGATAATAAGATCTATCAAACATGATTCAGCCCCTACAATTTCATATTTGCCCAGTCTATGATTTATGGTCATTATGAGGATTAAATATGTACTACATGTGTTCACATGACGCCTGTCCTAAACCTCACAAAGGTCCTTCTGTTTCTCTGTCTGTCTGACTGAGTGCTGTGTGTGTGTGTGTGTGTGTGTGTGTGTGTGTGTGTTTAGATGGGGCGATGAGTTTTGTGAGCAGTGCTCCACACGCTCCTGCTCTAAACGCTTCAATTACAACAAAAAGCTGAGGCAGAGAGTAAAGCGTGAAGCCTGCGTGTCCATTGTGCAGCAGAGCAGGGTAGTCGCTCATTTATGAGCGTGTTTATTTGTATGTACGCACTCATGCATGATCAGGACGGTCTGTGTGGTCTTTGGGGTCGTGGTTTGGCCCTCATTGGCCCAGTGAGGGAAGTACACACTTTTACAGCCTTACAGCGGCCAGGTCTCAAGGGTCTGTGTGGTTCATGCCCAGCGTCCCATGCCAACCCACATTTACCCAGACCACAGACCAAATGACTTGCCTTTCGGACAAATAACTTACCATTGTAACTAGATAGTATTAGTGTATTATGTTATGACTCAAAAACAACAATAAAAATACTGTATAAAGTAAAGTGTCAAGATGGCATTTTCATGGTACGGTTTCATACCACGGTACTGAATTTGGGATTTCTACAGATAATATATAATTTACATAATATAGAGTACAGTATTATTATAGAATCATGTCCAAAATAAAATATAAAATAAAATAATTACCATGGTACATTTGCGAAAAACATAGTACTAGCATGGTACAATGCTAGTAACAAAAGATAATATATAATTTACATAATATAGAGTACAGTATTATAGAATCATGTCCAAAATAAAATAATATATTTAAAATAATAATTACCATGGTAAATTTGCAAACAAAACATGGTACTAGCATAGTAAAATGTCTTTAAAAAAACAACAACAACAAAAACCATACTACTGTATTAAGTCAAGGTATGTAAAATGTATTTATACCCTAACAATATATCCAACTAATATATGATTGGGCAATGTTATAATATATATATAATGATATAGAATATATTATTATAATGGCACCATGTCCAAAATAATAGTTTAATTTTATTTTATTTTATTTTATTTTATTTATAAATAAATACTTCAAATACAAATAAAAAAATTATAGCAAATCATAAGCTAAAGCTAGAAAAAATAGTAATACAACACAAAAATACCCTAACAATATATCCAACTAATATATGACTGGGCAATGTTATAATATATATAATAATCTAGAGTATATTATTATAATGGCACCATGTCCAAAATAATAATTTAATTTAATTAAATTTTTACTTTGTTCAAAAACACGGTTTTCAAATATAAATAAAAAAATTATAGCAAATCATAAGCTAAAGCTAGAAAAAATAATACAACAACACAAAAATACCCTAAAAATATATACAACTAATATATGACTGGGCAATGTTATAATATATAATATATAATATATTATTATAATGGCACCATGTCCAAAATAATTTAATTTAATTTAATTTATAAATAAATACTTTGTTCAAAAACATTATAGCAAATCATAAGCTAAAGCTAGAAAAAATAATAATACAACAATCTGCATAAACACACCAGTTGACCTCTGTACTCAACTACAATCAACTAGATGACCATTCTCATCCATCCCTACTATGCATGATTCAAAATATATTTGTCTTTGTATTGTTTAGTCAAAATATAATTCACTTCACATCTCAAATAACTTTCCTTTTCAGCTGACGTCACCAAGACCTCTTATTTCTCAGCCACCTGTCATATAGATACACTTTTCTCCATCAAATCAAACCCCGGTGGATTAAATCAAGTCCTGCTCCACCTTTTGGTCTCAAATAACATCCCGTTTGCCTCTGAAATACGTTACTTTACAGAAGGGGTTGCGATGCGGTTTCTTGTTGGATATCTGTCACGGCACTTAAGCAGTACTCATCAGTAGTGTGATGGCCGGAGGTGCTGATATATGGAGAGGTGAGTCTTTGTGAAACACATGTCCATTCTGTTGGGTCTCTGGCGCCTATACATCCACAGGACATCCAGTACCCTGCCACTGTGATAAAGAGTATTTCCTCTGACCTGTGTACTGACATGCTCTCGTCCCAACACAACACTTAGCAGCTTAAATTTACAACACCCTTCAAACCAAGAGACCAACACAATCTCAGCACTCAGCGGGTGGAGAGGATGAATGAGAGTTCATTCATAAAAACTTCCGGACACAAAACCATCTGATTTACCTAAAGCTACACAACCTTGACACCCAAACTGCCACATCATTTCCCTTTACTACTGATCTGTTTACATCCTCAGCATATTATTTAGATAAGTACAATTGAAGAACTCAAGTGTGTTTATTGGCTAATATTACCACAGTGCACTCAATTACTTTAACTTTGCATTAAAATTACTTCCTAAATTATTTACTAATGGAGACATTACATGCTTTCAACTGTATAGCAAAACAGTACACTAGAACTGAGAAACAGTACATCAAAACATTTATTTTTATCGCAGGCTCCTCTTATTGCATACTGTTTGCAATTGCATATTAGCATGTCCATAAATCACATTTTTTCTCATTACTTAACTTTTAGGTTCATGCATTTAAAATGCGCTGTTCCTCACCACTGAAAAAGTCACTAACACACAAATGGTTATAACATAAAATGTACAAATTTCAACATACAATGACTTGGTACACACTAATTCTAATCAAATAACATGCAATATAACACAATCATACTTAGGATGATTGTGGTGTAGTTTTAAGAGAAGGGATAGACATATTCAACATAAATCAAATAAACTATTTGCCATTTCAAGCCAATATTAAATAGTGCACAAATCCCTACTTTTTATAGACAGTCTAGGTATGTTTCCATCCAAAGTTGTGAATTTAACTTATACGGATATCTTAACTTGTGTAGAAATTTTACCGTAAAAGATACGGTAGCAACGTTTTAGGTTTTACAGTTTTAACTTAAATTTACAGTCAAATACCGTAATTTCATTAACTGATAAAATGTTATTATATACCAACCTATTGAAGCACTGACATCTGTTTTGTACCTTTGTAATACACTGATAACCACCAAATGCAGGTGGTGATGAGAAAGTCACATGATGAACAAAAGCCCATCACAAGTAGCTTTTAAATAATAACATATATAGAAGGTGCGCCGTGTCATTCACACAAACACCAAACACCATCATGGTAACACACATGAAACTTAAATAATGCAATAAACATTAATTTAACAACATTAGGTGTAACACTCAACCCTAATATACAAAACTGATAAGAAAAAACTAAGAAGAAACATAGTTATTTCAACAAAAAAACATCAAATTTGAAATGTAACACAGGGAGTTCTGGGAATGTCAATTTACGGTTATTCACTGTAAATTATACGGCCTATTTCACTTCCAAAAACGGTATACTACCGTAAAATTAATGTCCAATACATGTAATGTCCAATACAGTTTTTCACCGTATATAGTAGGGGAATTTACCGTTAACCATTTAACAGGTTTTTACTGTAGCATTTTTACAGTCTTTTACCGTTAAATTCACGGTAATTTTTACCGTGAGTACACTGTAAACTTTCTGTGAATGGGAAAAAACAGCATGAACATTCTGGCACTTCCTTCGTTGTTTGGTTTAAGGGTACGTTTACAAGACAACAGTTGTAATAAAAAGTTTTCCTTTTTCCATTTTCAAAGTTTTGCATACAAACGACAACGTTGTCAAACAATCCCTGTTCACATGGATCCACAAAAACGACTTAAACACTAAATATGCATGCCAGGCCTGTAGTTAGCACTGTCACTTTGTAAAGAAACACTACGTGCATGCACACATATGCATTGACTGAACTCAAAATATGCACGCACATGATGTCAGTTTTCAAAAACTTGTACTTTGAAAACAGAGTTTGTGTTTCCAGGCCCCCCAAACGCCGCTGTCATGTAAATAAACGGCCAAAAACCATCAAATTTGTTTTAAATTTTTCGTTTTATGCATTTCTAAAATGACATGCAGGTGAGCTAATGATAATGATGAATTTGTTTCAACTACTCCTTTAAATGTCCTGTATGTTTCTCTAACAAAACTGTCCATCTCTGTCAAAATCAGATCAACTCTAATAAGAGCCATGTGGGAAAAAAACGAAGTTAAAAGCTCAATGGAGAGATATGACGCTATCTATAGTTCTGGGCTGCGTTTGCTGCTTATCTTTAGACAGGAAACGCTGTAGTCAGAAGACTGACATCACTCAGGCTGGAGTGTGCATATGAACACACACACACACACACACACACACTAACTGAAGTGATCACTAACCAGAAGCCTCCTGTCTGGAGTCTCTCTGGCTCAGCAGGGTAAAGCTTTACAGGATTTACTCAACAGATATTAAATCAAACAGAATTATTCTGAACCCTTAGGAACGTAAAGTTGTAAATCTGATCAAACGTTAGTAAGAATAAAATATATTAAATTCATGACTTCTCTTTAACCCACTTCTCGCTGAGGTCAGCCATAACTTGTGCACATATTAGTTACTTATCATCACTTAAAAAAGCTTTTATTCCACCGGTAAATTTATCACTGCTTGAATTGCAATGTATCCGGCTATGCTGAAAAAATAATTTCATACACATAATCAAGCTTAGTGGTTCTCAATTGGTGTTTCAGTTCTGACAGCAGAGAAAAAAAAATGCTAAATGCAACTGTTGCAAAAAAAAATCAAAGTTTTAAATAAAGCAAAATTATTGGTGTTTTACAACAAAAAAGTAAATACATAAATGCTATTTCAGTCTTTCAATCAAAAGAGTTTCGAACCATCATTTTGGAACGGGACTTCAGAGCGTTCATTTCGAATCATTCAACTTGCAAATTGATTCACGAACCTGCTCCGAAGTTCCGATCTGAATTAAATAATTAATGATACACCAAGGTCTGATCTAAAACAAATGATTCTCGAACCAACACAAATCTACGAACATATTCAGGTAACCGGTTAACTGCTAGCTTTTAAAAACACGTTAATAATATGATGAGCTGCACCTCACAATACCTGTTAAATGAAAACATTATGTGCATTATAATTGAGTTTGTAGCTTAATTCACTGTATTTAAAATAGTTTGACAACTGCATTTCAGCTGGTGACAATTCAATAAGAAATCAGTTGAAAGCATCCAGTCATCTCATACCACTGAAGTGAGTGTTAAATGTATCAGTATATATTGTAATACATATTTGAGAAATTATTGTTGTATATAATTGCATTAGTATATAGAGTGATAGTCAATGTAAAAAGAGCAAATGGGAGAAGCAGATGAACACAAAACAGCATAACAAAGTTAAAGAGAGTAAACTTCATCATTCAGCTGAACTGTGCATGTATGTATTAAACACTTTGGCTACCTTATATAGAAACTGCACTTGTTAAAATTACAAATGACTTGCTTCTTGCATCAGACCAAGGCTGCATCTCATTGCTAGTTTTACTTGATCTTAGTGCAGCGTTCGACACTATAGATGCATTCAAATAATTAATCTCATAATCTTGTACTGCAGTTATATCTGATCAAATGCACAT
>NW_015505413.1:1824736-1826076 GCF_001515645.1 Sinocyclocheilus grahami | reverse complement strand
CGTGAAAAGCGCTATACAAATAAACTTGAATTGAATTGAATTCTAGCATATTCACTTAAATTTCTCAGGTAATATCAGTGGTATGATCTATTTCAGATGCGGCCAAAATTACAACAACGATGATTACATATACATATATTTAATTGTTTGATCAAAATTATAGGGACAATTTAGTAGTCACTGAATATTGATAGGGACATGTCCCTAGCTTCCCTACTAAATTCTACACCCTTGCAGGACATACAAAAATGAGAGTATGTTATGAGGCACGCAGTGTGCAGACTGAGTATGACTGAAAATACTGAGCATATTCTGGCAAGCCCTAGTTGTATAAACAGCATTTAGGATTATGGCTTTGATTATAATGTCCCATCAGTATTGACAGTAATTAGGCACGTCATTATAAATGGTTCTCTCAGTCTCTGGAGAGATCGTATGATCTACTTATTGTCCTGTCACTATGCCTAAATATTTGTGACCTCAATGTTTCCAGCATGCCGTCTATTTACGGCTCATTCACAGGGCGACAATAGAATTTAAAACCCATACAACAGGGGAAGGTCAACAGAGCAAGTTCCTATCCGACTTATCTGAGAACACCAATAGTTAATTGACAGAATAGACTTCATTCCAAATGAGGTTAACCGAGCACCAAATGGATGACTAGTAAACAAGTTAAAAGCCCAGACATTTAGGCTGCACTGTGTATCAAGATCTTGTCAACTATACAGAACATCTATCTATAAACCTTAAGCTGTATTACAAAACAATATCTTACCAGAAACTTCTTGTGTTGGGTCTTTCCTTTTATGCAGTACCATTTGAGATCTATAATATAAAATAAAATAAAACATGAAGTTTTTTGTATTGTAATTTTAGGTATGTATTTCTCTTCTGTATATTTCTATACATGATCCATATCTCCTCCTAAACTGTATTCATTATAACTTGATTACTAATTCAATGGCAAGAAAACAAACGAGATGGAAATAAAGAGCTCAAACTAGTTATTGCTCATGTTATCAAATAGTGGAAGGTTTTTGAGGGCAACACAGCAACTAACAGCATAAAAGTTCATCCAATCCAGAGCTAAGACTTACTCATGTTTGTGCTGTTGATTTCCCTCCAAATGGTGCCATGATGTCACTTCATGTATGATTATGTCATTAAGGAAGCAGCTTTTGTTATTTGAAGGGATTTTAACAAAATACTAACATGGTCAAAAGTGATTTTCGGGACAGGAAGAACATAGAAATTGTTTAATAATTGAAACAATATTCACAAGAAACATGCATAATTAATAAAATAAAATAAAATAAAATAAAATAAAATAAAATAAA
>NW_015505413.1:1811303-1824279 GCF_001515645.1 Sinocyclocheilus grahami | reverse complement strand
TAGTTCAACCACTCTGTGTCAATCCTACATACAGCACCTTTAACACAAGTATTTCATTATTATCTCATGAACCCCTGCAGTTCCATTAAGAACCTCTAGGGTTTTTTGAACACCTACTTTAAACCCTGACCTTACGGTGGCCGAGAAGTCACAATTCTGAAAACAAAATAACAAATTACAATTCAGAAAGCACAACAACAATTCAGAAAACATTATAACAAGTCAGAAAACACAATGACAAATTCGAAAACAAAATAACAAGTCAGAAAACACAACGACAAATCCGAAAACAAATTAACAATCAGAAAACACAACTAGAAAGTTCGGAGATGGTATTAAAGTAGCTCAGTTTAAATGTATTGTATGAATTGCCCTTACTATGGAATATAAAATATGGAGTGTATATTTACATTTAGTTAAAAGTGGCTGTAAAACATCAGCTCCAGTGGCGCAGATGGATAAGCGCTTGTCGTTGGCTTTTTGATGCGATCGAACCCGGGTCGATCGCGTTTGTCTGATTTGTCATTGTGTTTTCTGACTTGTTAATTTGTTTTCGGATTTGTCATTGTGTTTTCTGACTTGTTATAATGTTTTCTGAATTGTTGTTGTGCTTTCTGAATTGTTATTTAGTTTTTTAGACTTGCATTTGCATTTGTAATTTGTTATTTTGTTTTCAGAATTGTGATTTGCTTTGCACTTCTCGGCCACCGTATGACCTAGACCTCTGAACAAAAATTAGAGGTACCAGTGAAGAGAGAGTGCCAGCTGCCACATGTCTGCTATTAGCTAAGTGCTGGTGTTTATGGTCTACACTGTGTTGCTCTTAAGTGGAGATGATGTCACTAACCAGCTCGAGATGGGGAAGCACTTCACACTGGTGTAAACAGTAACCAGGCAATGAAAGGCCATCCACCGCCGTGACCCTCAGCTGCGAGGAGCACGCATGACTGGACCATTCCCATATGGACAAAAAGTGACTCCTAAAGTGCTACACCTGTATTAGTCTGTTCTTGCTGGAAAGAGACCATTTTTTTTTGTTGAATTAAGAAAATGGATCATTTTTTCTTTCTTTCTTTCTTTCTTTTTTTTTAAGGTGGAGAGGGTAATTTTGATGTTAAATTATCCCAGTTTAATCTGCAACATACAATGCATGTAGTACAAATACTACAGTTTGAGGTTGGTAAGATTCTTAATTTTATTTTTTTTGACAGAAGTCTCACCAAGGCTACACTTATTTGATCAAAAATACAGTAAAAAAAAAAAAAACATGAATATTGTGAAAAAATATTACAATGTCAAATAACTGTGTTCTATTGGAATATATTGTAAAATGTAATTTATTCCTGTGATGCAAAGTTGAATTTTCATCATCATTACTCCAGTCTTCAGTGTCACATGATCCTTCAGAAATCATTCTAATATGCTGATTTGCAGCTCAGGAAACATTTCATTTATCATTAATTATGATTTTTCTTTTTTAAACTTTTTTTAAAACCATGATTTTTTTTTCAGAATTCCTTGATTGAAGGAAAGTTCAAAATAACATTAATTATTTGAAATATACATCTTTTTATAATATTATAAACGTCTTTACTGTAATTTTTGATCAGTCGTGCTGAATCAAAATATTTATATCTTTCACACAAAAAAAACTTTTTAACGGTACTGTTTTTGTAAAATATTTGTAGTGTTCCATTGATTTGAGGTTTCATGTCTAAATGGGTTACACATTGATTTCTGTTCCTCTTTGTTCACTACCAGAAAGTTGGATTTTGGGTAAAAACTCCACACAAACACAGCAAACGGTCCATTCCAGGCCGTACCAAGAGGCATTTTGTGTTTTTGCGTGACTGAAGTTCATATAAAAAGACTTTGTCTCATAATTTGCTTGGTTTGGATGGCGTCCATCAGCGAGGGGTTTTTATTTGGTGCTTTTGGTGTGACGGACTGAACCTTCACTCACAAACCCCTTTCAATATGGTTCACATTTCTCAACTCATACTAAACGCACCATGAATCATCTGTCGTCATAATCAATGAATACAGGCTATTGATCTATATAAACACACTCGCATCCTCAGGGGCTTGACTTCTATCACATTCACCAACTCAGCCCACTGACAGAATGAATGCTGAAACCGTAGACAATTGAAAGCGCTTGGCGGAAAACTCTAATTTCTCTTGCTCGTGAATCTATGCGGCAGACTTCCATTTGCTAACCATTAAATGAGCCAGATTGAGATCATCTTCCAAACCGACGTCTGCCTGTCCTCCACTGAAGTTCAAACCACACAGTCATTGAATGTGTTTATAGCTGCTGCGTTTCAGGCTCATCAATGGAAGACTATCCCTTTAAGTACACTTTTAAAAAGTGCACTTTGTAATGATGTCAACTTTGAGTTTTTATTTTAAAGTACATTGTAAATCATTATGTTTTAATAATCTTTTGTTGTGCTTTAATGATGTATTTTAATATCATTGAGATACTATTATAATTTTTATATTTTAAATCAGCTTTTATTTTCAGTTTCATTTTCATTTGAAAGTTTTAGTAATTTTATTCTGTTTTTTAATCATTTTTAGAGGTCCTTGTTTTTTTTACATACGTTCATATAGTTTTATATTAATTTTCATTTCAGTTTTAGTTTTAATTATTTTAGTACAAGAAGTTAACCTAAATTAAAATGAGAAATGTTGCCTTAGCTGCTAGCTAAAATAAAGTTTTTTATATTTTATTTCAGTTAATGTTTATTTCAAGTAATGATTGTTACTTAAAATAAAGATTGTAATGATTGTTTATTTCAAGTAACAAAAATGTTTTAAAGGTTTCTAATTGTAGTTTTAGTTTGATTTTGATGTGCTATGTAACACACTAAATCAAATGTTACCATATATATATATATATATATATATATATATATATATACATTATAAGTACTCACGGCGCGCGCGCCTGTGATCTGCTATACAGCCCTTGTGAAAAAGAAGTGCACTTAATAGTACTGAGTGCACACTTGTAGTGCACTTCAAATCTTAAAAGTATATTTTTAAAACACTGTACTTGCAGAAAATCTAACATCAATTAATTAAAAGGCCAATGTACTTAAAGAGTTTCATGACTATGTTTCTTAAAACACTTAAAGGGATAGTTCACCCAAAAATGAAAATTTGATGTTTATCTGCTAACGACTTGGTTTCTTCAGTAGAACACATATGATGATTTTTAACTTTAACCGTTGCAGTCTATCAGTCGTATAATGGATGGCAATGGTAACAAAATCTATGAGAGTAAAAAAAACATGCACAGACAAATCCAAATTAAACCCTGCGGCTCGTGAACACACTAAATCAAATGTTACCATATATATATATATATATATATATATATATATATATATACATATATATAAACTGTAGTGAGTTATTACGTTTATTGTTTATACACTTTAATGTACTAAATTCCAAAATTACTAATATATTTAAATACAGAACATACAGGTTTCATTCAAATGTATTTTAGTTTACCATAAATGTTTATCAGTACATTCAGCAGTGCACTTCAACTATATTTCAAAGACAACAGAAGTAATTAATGTAATTACATAAGGATGAATAGATTAATAGGACCTACTTACATGGGTCAGAAAAGTACTATTCAGTTCAAATAATTGCATTTAAAATACACTTAAACTATAATACATTTTCATTTAATTGCAGCTAACAAGTGTCTGAAAACATTACACTCAGTTTGCACTTAGGGTATTTGAATGTAAAGTATATTAGTTTTGTAATAAAGTATGCTAAGTGTACTTGTTTTCACAGGGGAGGCTGAGTCTGCAGCACAGGGCTCTGGTTTGTTTTTCCATCAGTGGTGGTTGGTTGCAGTTGGAGTTGGGCTGGGTTGAGGTGTTGAGCCCAGCTGTGTGCTCTGCAGACGGTGCCAGTGAGGGCCTGGACGTCCGCCCAGAACCACAACCGCTGACGGGCCCGCGCCTCTGTCAACCTGGAGCCCAGGACAAAGCACCTTTTCAGCACTCGCTCTCCTTCAGTCTCACTTTTTTTCCCCCTCCGCTTTGGTCCAGTCATCTCCAGGAGCTTGGAAAAAAATGGGATTTATAATTATCATGATTTCCATTACAACTTTAATCCTGCACTGATTGATGGATAAGGATGGCTGTGTTCAAGGCGTACCTTTTTAGATCAGTTTAACTCCTTAAAGAAACAGTTCACACAGAATGAAAATCCGGTCATTATTTATATTATTTACCCTTATGTCATTCCAATCATATAGGTTTTTTTCTTTCTGTGGAACACAAAATAATTTTTTTTTTAAATGCATCTTAATGCATCTCTTTTCTATACAAAGCTAATTTACAGTGAACACATCTATCAAGTTTTAATTTAAGTAACACACATACATTTTCTTAAACTATTTGTATTTTAATATTTCTTTAAATTAGTATTCAGTAATAAATTAGTTCAGTAATATTTAGTTTACCCTAAAAAAATAAATAAATGATATATATATATATATATATATATATATGTGTGTGTGTGTGTGTGTGTGTGTGTGTGTGTGTATTACAGTATTTTTTTTAAATATTTTGAATTAGCTTTTATTTTAATATTTTTCGTTTTAATTTTACTTTACTAAGTTTGTTATATGCTTTTGTCATTTTGATTAGTTTTCTATATATGTATTTCTATATATCTTTCATTTATTTTTATTTCAGTTTTAGCTTTAGTAATTTTAATTCCTTAACTCATTTTATTTCAGTTTGTCGCCAAGATCAACAGAGGATGTAGTGGTTCGGAGAATATAGTTTCCAAGTGTTTTACATTTTGTTGTTGTTGTTGTTGTATCTAATATTTACATTTAATTTAAGCTCTAAATAAAGTTATTTTTAACTATTTTAGTTTTAGTTAACAATAACAACAATTATTTGCAGCAGACAAAACAATAGACTTTGTGTTTCCTTAGTTTTTAAATTTTTTTTGCATGAAACATTGTTTAGCCTATTGCAATTCACGTGTAAATATTATTTATTTATTTATAACTTTTCTTTTCATTTATATATTTATTTTTCATGAACTATTCCTTAAATGCCTTTTAATATAACTTTTTCAATTAAAGAACAAACTACTGTGAACTATTTTTTTTATTTAATTTAATTTTTATTTTTTTGGCTATACTCTGTTTTGGCCATGGGCACTTGAACAATAACAAGCAACAGAAAGAGGTAAAGAAAGTTAGGGGGTGACGACAGTTGGAAACTGGAATTAGCGTTTCTTGCCAGGACAAGATGGGAGAAGTTCTTGTCCTCACAGGTAGTCGGCATTGAGTCACAGCCAGGAAGAAAACTGATTTAATTACATTCTAACCCCAAGACAAGCACAGACATTCCTGAGCGTTTGGAAGGGCAGCTCCTTCAACCTGCAGCCGGCAAGCTAATTATCCACACAATAGACACTGTGTCCAGGTAAATGACTTTAGATATTGAGAATTAGCTGAGGGAAAAATCGCAGGGAATGGGAGCGGGAAGGAGGTCATCCTTCTCTTGTATGGTGTTGGATCAACCTTACACTCTTAAAAATAAAGGTGCTTCACGATGCCATAGAATAACCTTTTTGTCTAAATGGTTCCATAAAGAACCTTTAACATCTGAAGAACCTTTCTGTTTCACAAAAGGTTCTTTGTGGCGAAATAAGGTTCTTCAGATTACAAAAATGCAAGAAAGAGATGGTTCTTTAAAGAACCTGTTTTAGTTCTAAAACATTAGTTGAACGTTCCTTTAACGCTTTTTAAATGTTACTACCAGTGTTGAGGGTAACGCATTACAAGTAACGCGAGTTACGTAATCAGATTACTTTTTTCAAGTAACTAGTAAAGTAACACATTACTTCTTAATTTACAAGAGAGTTACTTTTTCAAATAAGTAATGCAAGTTCCTTTTTTTTCCACTTTATTGATTGACAGCTCTGCTGTCCCCATGTTAAGAGAAATCAGAAGATGTTACTGTAGTTCTAAAATAAATATGAATATGCATTAATTCATCTCACTCACAAAAAAAACCTTCAAAACTTCAAAGATTCAGTATTCCTCAAAATGAATAAAAATAATGCAACTCAGAATATGACGCAAACCTGCAATAATTAAATGTTTAACAACACAAATATCCTTTATGTATTTAATCCCATTCTATTAACCAATGTCTTTGCTTCTGATCTTCGATGATCCACTTCAAGCGTACTAATAAGCAAAAATTACTCTAGACAAACATTTGTGTTTTTTTATTGCTGAAGTGTGTTGAAATTTCTTCTTCTGCATTCTACTGTACGGATGTAAATGTACTTTCCCTTCAGCCTGAGACTTATTCATTTCACTTTTGGTGTGAAAAGGCTTTTATATTTGCCAAAAATATAACTTTTTTATTTTAAAAACAAATAAACGAGCCCTGTCCAGATTTAAAAAGTAACGCAAAAGTAAAGTTACGCATTACTTTCCATAAAAAGTAACTAAGTACCGTAATTAGTTACTTTTTTATGGAGTAACGCAATATTGTAATTTATTACTTTTAAAAGAAACTTTCCCGAACTACTGGTTTTAGACCGTTCGGCGAACATTTCAAAGTTTTGTTCCCGTAATGTTCGCAAAATTCTAAAATGGAATGTGAAAAAAAAAGTTTTTGCATATTCAGAAATAATGTTTTATAGCAGTATATGTATTTTTGTTAGCCGCGTTTGACTCTTTGCATTCACACACGAATGACTTTTCTGAGTATTTTTGAAATGATGAATTATTGGTGCTCGCAGCAGATTTAAAATTGCTGCCTGAAGTCATAACTTTTGCAATGTCCAAAATGATCTAAAAACTGATTCATTTCCAGAACTGGTTCATTTCATGTTTTGTTACAATAAAAATGGCACTTTAATTAAATGACAATTAGACACACACACACATTTCTACACTATCTCTAATGTCAAAGAAAATAGTTTAGTATAAAACAATTGCTAAGAGAATTGCTCAAGAACCAGAATAATTCACTGGAATCAGAGGCGATAAATTCCTTACTGTTGATGCACAATTCTGGATTATTAATGTTCAAAGCATCCCGTTCCACCTCAAGATATGAGGAAACCACCAGCAGGCCAACAGCATCAGAGCTCTGATGAACTGCTCATCTGCTCATTTTCAATTAAACCTCATTTATGAGGCTGCGCTTCTTTATGGCTGTTTTTATTGGCCGACTTTATGACAGTAGCTGCACATCTGCTAACCCTCTTAAACTTCAGAGAATCTATTGACAACTTAAGCCCTGTGGAGATACACAAGCTTTAGTATAGAACTTGATCAGTTTTAATAAAACTTTGAGGTGAATCTGAGGATTTGCATGGACCTACCTCAACCTCAAGCTTTCACATTTCTCTTGTGTAGATGATCTCTGCACTGAAGAAACTGTAAACAGGGTGCAACTTATGAGCAACTGCGACAAGAAACTTAAGTTACTGGCTTGAAAAGTGTATAATTTTTGTCACACCAAACAGAACTGCTAAAACAATCATTGCTTTCAAACACACTTACTGATAGTCCTGCCCCCAAGCTCACACTATTGGCTGAATGTTCTTCTGGCTGCAATATCCACATTTTTCTTCCTGTAAAATCGGACTTGACCATTTGTAAATTCTATGGGTCTAGCTCCAAAACAGCTAATTTTACTGCTTAATATTGAAAATTGGTGTGTCTTACCATATTATTGCACGTTGTTATTCTTCTCGTTAATGAACCGCAAGTATCGCACATAGGTTTACTTCCGCGTTGAAGAAAAGGGTGGATAAAGATATCTGCATTTGTTTTTGTTTTTTGGCAGCTATAGTATAGTATGCTGTTACGAATTCACCAAATTTAATGTTTTCATAAGTTTTCAGAGATACAGTAGTATTCAGAAAAACGAATAGATATCACCTACTTTCCCCAGCTGATAAATGCCAATACATTAAGACAATTGTTTCACAAGTTTTCTGAAATGTTATGTTTAAATATGCAAATGTTGCATTATCTATATCATATTAAATATATGCTAACTTGCATACATTTCCACAACAGAAATGTAAGCTAGTGCTACTGAAGTGGAGATTTCTGGTTCGGTTAATGGGAAATAACTCGTTTTGAGAAAATGGCCTGTAAAGTTATGCATTGTAAGTGAAATCTACAGACTTAAAGGGTTAGTTCACCCAAAAAGGAAAATTCTGTCATTAATTAATCACTCACTTAAGACCTTCATTCATCTTCGGAACACAATTTAAGATATTTTTGATGAAATCTGAGGGCTCTCTGACCCTCCCATAGACAGTAAGGTAACTACCATGTTCAAGGTCCAGAAAAGTACCAAGATGTAGTCCGTGTGACATTCAACTGTAAAATGACGTCATTACGCCGGATCTGGGTCAGCGCCGCCACACGCTCGTGTCATGATACTGTCGTGAACGCGCGTCCAAAGTAACGCAGTAGAGCCGAAAATGTGGAATAAAGTCGTTATTTTTGTTTTCTTTGCGCAAAAAGTATTCTCGTAGCTTCGTAACTTTACAGTTGAACCACTGATGACACACGGACTACTTTGTCGATCATCTTGGTATTTTTCTGGACCTTGAACGTGGTAGTTACCTTGCTGTCTATGGGAGGGTCAGAGAGCCCTCATATTTCATTAAAAATATCTTAAATTGTGTTCCAAAGATGAACGAAGGTCTTACGCAGGGCTGCCCAAACTCGTCTTGGAGGGCCGGTGTCCTGCAGAGTTTAGCTCCAACTTGCCTCAACACACCTGCCTGGAAGTTTCTATGCCTAGTAAGAGCTTGATTAGCTGGTTCAGGTGTGTTTAATTAGGGTTGGAGCTAAACTCTGCAGGACACCGGCCCTCCAGGACCGAGTTTGGACAGCCCTGGTCTTACGGGTTTGGAACAATACGAGGGTGAGTAATTAACGACAGAATTTTCATTTTTGGGTGAACTAACCCTTTAAATGTGTATTTTGGATGTCTTCTTTCCACTAGTCTTGGCAATTATGGAAGTAAAACAGCACAAAATCTCACAATGCATTAGTGCATGAATGAACAATTTCCTTTGAGATTATACTAATGCACCAATTTAGGTTTGGTGAGATGAACCTTAACAGATCACGCTCTGAAAATGACCTTTAGAAATTTCTCTCGACTCTTCTTAAAGAGAGTGCAAAGCTATGAAAGCGTCTGAAGCACTGGATGTGGTTTATGTTACTGATTAACTCTCTCCCAGCGTCACCCGTGTGTTATCTGCGAGCGCGGGTCTGTCTCGCCCGCTCACGCCCGACTCATGTTGACATTCCAGAGGACTGGACCTTGTGCAAACAGCCTCTGACAGATGGAGGCTATGAGAACCATTGAGATGGCAGTCAGCGCTCTGATGGGCCTCCTCACATATTTCAACAGCTCTGAGCTGAAGAACTTTATGTGGCAGATTCTCATCACAGTCTCTCTTTTGGAGGATCATACAGGATGGTGGAGAGCAGTAATGAGGTCAGTGAAGGGCATGACAGGTTTCAGTCATCATAGTTTTTGTCATTTTTTCAGATGAAGAGAAGGTTTTGCTTTCCTGAGTGGCGCCATTGAGCTTTCAACTGTATTAAACAGACAACCTCATGAAGAATAAAGAATTAAAATGACTTGTAACCAACATATTTTTAGGGAACACTGGTTTCAACGGAAATAAACAGGTGATTCGTTTAGTATCTCAATTTGAAATCAAATGGAGATCAAATAGATGTTAACATCTGCTTCTTAGAAGTTTCTCGTGAGAAAAACACCCCAGTATGTGTCTCCTCTAATGTCTTAATTTATCAACAAGGTCTCAAACTGCTCACATATGCATAAACAAAATACCAAAGCTTGAAAATAATGTCATAGATCTCAATATGAATTTATCAAATTCTACTTTTTTATGTAAAGACTAAAACTACCATGAAGATGTGAGTTTACGGGCTTGCAATTTTCATATTAAAACACTACCGATTATTTTTTTTGTCGCAAAACAATTATTATCACCCAGCCCATTATACGTAGTAGCATATTTAAATATGTACAACTTTATCTGCATATATACAAGGCAAGAGATACTATATAGCAAATCTCAACTGCTTGATTGCTTGTATCATTGCAAAATGTAAACTGTATTATCAAGTGCTGTCAAACGATTAATCGCATCCAAAATAAAAGTTTTTGTTTACATAATATATGTGTGTATTGTGTATATTTATTATGTATATATAAATACACACACATACAGCATATATTTTGAAAATACTTACATATGTTCACATGTATATATTTATATTCATATAATTTATGTCATATATAAATATGTTTAATATATAAACGTAACATATTTTTCTTAAATATATACATGCATGTGTGTGTATTTATATATACGTAATAAATATACAAAGTACACACACATATATTATGTAAACAAAAACTTTTATTTTGGATGCGATTAATCGTTTGACAGCACTAATTATCACACAACTCTAATCTGCTAAATGCGACTATAACGCATGAAAATACTAAGATATTATGAACATTAACATGATTTTCTCCAAAGCTGCTTCCAAACTGTGTACTGTAAAAAACACGCTATATAAATTTTACTTGAATATGTGCAAAGACACCAGAAAAGCAGAACAAAGTATAAAAACAAAGCACACACAAATCAAGTTTTCATCTTTAATTTTACAAATCTGTCAGGAACACTTGTTGAGAACAACCTCAGCTCATTTGTCTGGAAGAAAATGAAACACTTGAACGATTCGTAATACTTTCGAATTGATGTGGGTAAAACTGCGCAAAATATACTGCAACCTTTTTTCCAGTATTTCGTCAAATTCAAATGCAAACTTCAGTGTGAGTAAAACGGCCGGATAAAAACGTCATCCTCTACTATAGAAAAGGGATTAGCTGACTATAAAAATGTACGTTATTTTTGCATTTTAACTTACTATTCACATTTGTATATATTTATATATAAAAAAGACGTAAGAAATGCAAATCTTTTGATACCAGCTACAAATAATGAAATGTCATTTTAAATTACAAAATAAACATTATGAATCATTATTGTTTCTACGGTCATTATTAATATTGTTATCTCTTTATTATTTTGATCTTTTTTTATCCTTTTGATTCTTTTTTAACACAAGTCAATAAATTAACATGCTATCTCTTTCCCTGAAAGCCAATACGTGACTGTGTCAGCAAGTGAGAGTTGCGCAGGACCCGACATTAAAGTTTTCCAGGAGATTTTGTGCTCCCAGATTCGAACCAGCACCACAGCTCAATGTGCCTGGAACATATGCATGAGTTTTGTGGCTTTTAGTCCATGTTTGTTAGTTTTGAGGTCATCTAAACGCTAATACACTTCCAAAGGATGAAAAAGAAAAGAGACTTCCTGTCTTAACAGGAAACACAAACGAGAAAACTGCACTCGTCGAGCCATTACATGGAGTTTTTTTTAATGTCGAGTCCTGCTATGTATGTGTGAATGTAAGTCTGGGAATGTAATAGAAACATCTAGATGTGTCTACATCTATTTATCACCCTGCGGGAAAAGGGAGGAATTGTTCGGAAGTCCATACAAAAAAATAATTCATTGTAAATATATAATATATATTTTTACATATTTGAATATATTTACAAATATACCCAGCACTATATACCATGTTTGTTTTTGTTTTTTTACCGTTAAGGATAACTGCTTGGGATTTTTGTATGATAACTGTGTTTAGAAATAAAAAAAATTTAAAATCAACTGGAGGCAGTGTTATGTTTTCTTCTACTTCTTCTTCTGTTAGTTGTATGTTTCCTTATTGTACTCGTATCCTATTTTCTCCTTTTTGTCTCTTAAGAGTTCTGTCCATGTGCTCCATTCATTTCTCTTGAATAACATCAAAATAACCAAAAAAAAGCAAGAGGTGGGTCCTTGGAAGCAGTCACTTTTCTTAAGTCCTCATCCTCTTTTTAAGAGCTTGGTCACGTGTTTTTGTGTGCGCAAGTGTGCGTTTCCACAAAAAAGTCACCTGCGCTTCACACACTTCAGTTTCTTTCCGGAAAAGCAGCACTGCTGGCGTCTCAGCCTCCTTTGGGACGCTCCAAAAGTCCAGCGGGAGCTTCGCGAGGAGTCTAGAGGCAGCATACGGTTCTGGATGGGGACAAGGGAACTGTGGGTAAAAGTCTCTCAGTCTTGTTGAGAACTGCAGGTGTAGCTTGGATGCGGTGGGTCTGGAGAAAGTTGAAGATGCTCATGTTTTTATGCCTCCGTTGATGTGCTGGTACTTGGGAAGGCAGGGCTCGTCTGCTAAGGGGTCATGGGAGAAGACCGAATCGTCTCCGGAGGAGCAGGAGCTGCGTGTGTCGGGGAAGCTGGGAGAGTACTGCTCCACCGGGGCGCACAGGTCCAGATACTCCTACAGACACAAAGATGAAGCTGTCAGTATAAACATGACCAGAACTAGAGCTGCCACATTTACTAGGGACAAATTATATTTCAATTAGTCAATTGAAAGAGAACCTATTTCCATGGAGAAAAAAAGTATTTAAACCAGTGTTATTTTAATAAAATGTATACACTATTATAGTTTTTAAATAAAACATTTGAAATAGATTGTTTCCCAAAAATGTTCTTTTCATTTTAACTTGGTATAATTATAGAAATTTGTCACTTTTATTAATTTTCTTTTTATATGTCTATACAGTTTTTTAAGTTTATTTAGTAGTTTTTTTGTTAAAAAAAATAGAAATGCTGAAATAAAAAAAGTGCACCTTTATATTTTATTTTATTTCAGGTAATTTTTATTGTATTTCAAGTAATATATATATATATATATATATATATATATATATATATATATATATATATATATATATATTATTTGAAATACAATAAAAATAAAATG
>NW_015505413.1:1735105-1811126 GCF_001515645.1 Sinocyclocheilus grahami | reverse complement strand
TGTTATTTAGAAAGTTCAAAGGCACTTTTAATCCATTTAATGCATCCTTGCTGGAAAAAAGGTATTAATTGAATTCTTTGAAAAAAATATTTTTTGAACGGTAGCGTATAATCAAATAATTATTTATTTCATTATAATGATTATTTTAAACAATACTTTCTGCTGTTGCCTTGGAATAAGTTCAAGTTTTCCTTATTTTATTTATTTATTATTTATTTATTTATTTTTTACTTTTAGTTCGTTTTCACAATTCTTCAGTTAGTCTGTGATGAATAGAGAGTTCAAAAGAACAGCATTTATTTGAAACAGAAATCTTTTGTGACATTTAAATTGCTTTACTGCCACTTTTGATCAATTTAATGTGTCCTTGCTGAATAAATGAAATAATGTCTTTCCTTCAAAAACAAAAAAGACTGAACCTAAATGTTTGAATGGTAGTGTATATAATAAAATAATTATTTATAACTCAAATAATACTTTCCGCTGTGGCTCACCAGCAATAACACTGATCTACTAGCCACTTCCTTAAAAATCAAGTGCGCTCAATCCGAGTTTAACCATGCTGGAAACCACGTCTGAACAATCGCCTTCAGAATGTCAAGTCTAATCGAATTTCAGTGAATCAGTAACAGAACGGACCACACCTGAAGACTTCTATATATTTATGAAATGCATATCTAAACATCCAATGCACATAAATATATATGACCAAAAAGGGTGCTTTTTCCTGGTACATTCCTCAGACAATTTTCTCTTTGTGGCTGGTATTGAACTATTTGACGAGAGAAAGAGGGGGGTTTTAGGTTGCTGAAAATGAGTGTTGGATTGAACTCTCGCTGCTCAACACAAGGCAGCTCACATTACTAAAAAATTTTAGTGGGGCTCACTGACTGCGAAACATACAATTATAGAAAATGGTTAGCAGCAGGACACTAGTTTAACTAGTCCTGAAATGCAACTGAAATGACAAAAAAAATAAAAATAAATATAATTGGGACGCCACCTTAACTTATGTCAAATGCAAAGAGATTGTATTGATCAGAAAGAGATTCCTATTACAAACAACGCAACATGAAACATTTGAGAAAACATCAACACTCACAATTCGTTGGTGCAGTTAGCAGGCTTGTCCATGCGATGACCCTCTTTTAGTAGCTTAAAGAGCTCCTCGACAGGTATTCCAGGATACGGAGAACCGCCGAGCGTGAAGATCTCCCACATTAAAACCCCGAACGACCAGCTGGAAGAGACAGACACACATTCATCAGATCACTTTACCAGTACAACACACATCAAACACGGCCCTCTCGTGCTTCATATTACCCTTTCAATCAGTGTTTTGACTGTAAATACAGTGCGAGTATATTGGCATTCGACAACCAGCATTCTGTTCAGTTATTTCATGTTTTTGAATCATCGGCATCATCACAATATGGTGAGGGGCGTAACATTTCCGTCACATGCTTGAGGTATTCGGCCAATCATAACGCACTGGATAGCTGGCCAATCACAGCACACCTTGCTTTTCAGACCGATGAGCTTTGTAAAAATCGAAGTGTTTCAGAAAGGCGGGGCATAGAGGAGAAACAATAATGTACAGTATGTGGAAAATATGTGTGGAAAATAAATAAATAATTTTTTTAACCTTAAACCGCATAAACACATTTCATTACACCAAATACACAAAATAATGTTCTTTTTAGCAACATCATATGACCCCTTTAACAACAACTTCACTATCCCCAAAATTTGGATGAGGAACGCTCTGTGAAATGAAGCCTCTCCAAAAATACCAAATTGATCCATTTACAGTAGTGATATTTGTTGGCGCTAACAACGCAGTAGCTGTTGAGGTCTCAATGCGGTCTTTCTGCCAGCGTCCCGGACTGTGGGACCACTTTTACACGACTCAAATGGCTCTGGACTCAAAGCTGGCTTTTGTCCTCAATGGAACGCCACAATGACACATATTGTCCAGCCAAAACAAACATTAGCGAGACCCACAGGAAACAAACGTCCAGATTGCGGAAGATTGTAGCGGGGAATGATTTTTCAACACGTGCCAATTCAGTGTTGCTTCATCTAAGACGAGGAGGGGGAAAAAACACGCAAAATGATAAGAGTTTCCACAGAGGGTTTCTGACCTTTGACTCATCATATATGCGAGTTAAAAGCTTCCCAAAATAGGCCAGCAGACATGCAGAGCCAGAACCCCTTATTATCTGCATAAGCTTTTATTTATCCTGCGGAGTTAACAAAAGCATTTCACAATCACAAGAAATCAATGCGTTACACAACGTGCTTGAGAAATACATCTCTACAACTATACACACAGGTTAGTAGAAAAGAAAAGAGGTGAGATTTCTTTAGCATCTCAATTGCTTCTCGTAAATAGCAATGAGAATCAGTGGAGAGCATATTTGAGACTTTGGTGTAATCTCCTGCTTCTCAGATGTTTCTCCTGAGAAAAAGACTCTAAAATGGTCTCAGATACCACCATTTGCACTCAATGAGATCTCAATACGAACTCCAATATTTCTCAAAGATTCCGTGGAGGGCAAATTCGAAACTTTGCTTTGGTCTCTTGCTTCAAGACTTGAAAAATAAAATGCCTCAAAACATGCTCCGATACCAACATTCACAATCATTGAGATCTCGATATGAACTCCAATATGTCTCATAAAGATTCAGTAGAGAGAACAGTTGAGAGAGTCTCAAAATGTTATCAGGTATCAAAGTTTGTGATCAACATATCAATATGAATTCCAGTATTTCTCCGATTCAGAGGAGAGCAAATTTGAGACTTTTCTTTGGTCTCATGCTTATTTAGATGATTCTCCTGAGGAACAAGACTCTGTTCCTGAAAACGATCTCAGATACAAACGTTTGCGATCAATGAGATCTCAAAATGAACTGTTTCTCAAAGAGAGTAAATTTAGACTTCACCGTAGTCTCCTGCTTCTCAAATGTTTCTCCTGAGAAAAAGATACTAAAATGTCTCAAAATGTGCTCAGATACCAAAGTTTGCAATCAAAATCCATTATGAACTCTAACATTTCTCATAAAGATCACAGTAAGTTTCTATTCACATAAATTGAATACCTCTAGTCTAGACAACTATCGTCTCATTTATGTCTATTTCTCCTAAGGTGTTTTAGGAGAAACATCTGAGACTGAGAACTCATCAAGTCTCATTAGCTAGAAAAGAGCAGCCTTTGAACAACAGTTTTCCTCTGGTTGTACTCTTTTCTGTTGACCCACAGCACTCACACCACACAAAGCAAAGCAGAAAGGCTCTCTGCTTTGGTTTATTCCTGCCGTTATCGGTCATTGTGTTTGTTTGTTTATTTATTCAATCAGTTACCCAGTTTGTCTTCTTCTCGTTTTTATCTAGCGCTGCATCTTCTCTGACATGTTTGCCAAATTCATCATCTCTATTCAGTCACCCCATGTAACCGAGGCTAACCTCCCCATGAACGAACACTCACACTGAGGAACAAAAAGGGTCACTGCAATGTCCTCTTGAAACCTTGCACTTCAATGCAATAGGCTGCAAATGGCTTGTGTGCAAATGATACAGCTGTATGCTAGACCTTGCTTGCTAATTAGCAATGAACGAATGACACATTTTACTTGAAAATTAAGAGAAAAAAAATATTGCATAAAGAAAATATTTGTCATGGAAACAATTCCATAATGCATAAAATAAAATACAATTTCAAAAAATAAAATAAAATAAAATAATCAATCAATCAATTAGTTGTTTTGTTATTTTATTTTGACAAATTTCATGAGATGAACTCTAAATGCTAACTAGGCAATAAAGGTAAAAAGTGACCCAATTTTATAGGTTTATAAAGGCCTACACCTTTCTTTAATCTAATTTAGCTGACCTTGCATGAGGCCGGATGAACCTTAACCATAAAAGCCATCAATTTAACATCCTGAACAAACAGGAAATTCACACACATGCATCCATATTTCCATTTTTGCAAGCTCTGCAGCTTACATCCCATTCCCCACACTCTTAAAAATAAAGGTGCTTCAAAAGGTTCTTCAAGCGATGCCATAGAAGAACCATTTTTGGTTCCACAAAGAACCATTCAGTCAAAGGTTCTTTAAAGAACCATCTCTTTTTGTAACCTGAAGAACCTTCTTTCGCCACAAAGAACCTTTTGTGAAACAGAAAGGTTCTTCAGATGTTAAAGGTTCTTTATGGAACCATTTAGACAAAAAGGTTCTTCTATGGCATCGTGAAGCACCTTTATTTTTAAGAGTGCAGGGGTCTTGTTTGTCAAAACATGCCCATTTTTATTATAATTTATGTATTAATTTCATATGATGTCATGTATGGATCGTGTCTGCCTCTGAGCCAATCAGAAAGCTCGGGACCTTAGTGACTGATGATGTATAATTAGCATTGAGCCCCGAGACAAAAGATTCAAGCATTTGCCATCAATAAGGGTCTCTTTGCTATTGATTTGATTTTACAGCATGGACCACACAAAGAGCAGGCAAACATGACAAAAGATAATGAGCTGCAAGAGATTACGCAACATATATCATTAGGGGTGGACAGTATGACCACATTCTTTTATGATAATATCTGTTTTTGAACATTCTAATGCCATTCCATTAAATACTTCACAAATTAGTCATTTGGAACTTGATGGATGCAAACCAAAAGATCAGAATATTAATAACAAATGAATGTAGAAATGATTTCAGCCTGTGCATGCAGCCAAAACTTCAAAACATCCCACAGAGGTCGCATGAAAAATCCAAAACATGCACCAAAGCGTAACTTCCGTTTCGTTTTATCTCTTTAAGAGACAAAAAAAAAATATGTGAGCTTAAAATGAAAGGGAACAAGCATGCACTATAGCGGATGAACGCAAACACAGACGACAGGATTATTTCACTCTATGGAAAATAAAAAGAAGGGAAGAGACTTTCAAGTGTTCAAAAAAAGAAAAAACAATGAGGTAGGGAAGAGCTGGATGGAGGAGTGTGACGGGACGGAGTGAAGGGAAGATAGAGGGCATTTCCGTCGGGGCTCTGGGAGGTGAGAGTCTGGCCCGTCTGAAAGGCTTTGAAGCAGCGCAGATTAGTAACACGCCACTGGTCGCAAGTCGAGCGTGAAATCTCTCGCTTTTTCGGTGTAGCGCTGGCCGCGAACAGCCCTTCTTCTTTCTCTGCCACTCAAAAGCACTTCCTTAACTTTCCATCACTCGTGCTCCTTTTTTTCACAAGGGAAACAATTCTTGTACCTCTGAACTCACCTGCCAGCAGTTCCTATTCTTTCCCAAACTACTCGCTTTACACAAACACACAGCCACTCCAATCACAGTAGAACTGTTTTTCTGCACTCTCCAAACCACTTCAGACAACTTTTTCAATTTGTAGAAAGAAAAACAGCCCTAATGTATCATTTAGACTTGGATCCATAACAACTTGTGCAGAACCAACCAGAGCAATCCAAAACCAATGAGCAGAAATAACAAGCTATCGTCACCAGTCTTGGGGGTAACGATTTACAAGTAACGCGAGTTACGTAATCAGATTACTTTTTTCAAGTAACTAGTAAAATAACTAATTACTTTTTAATTTACAAGAGAATATCTGAGTTACTTTTTCAAATAAGTAACGCAAGTTACTTTTTTTTTTCAATTTATTGATTGACAGCTCTCCTGTCCCCATGTTGAGAGAAATCAGAAGATGTTACTGTAGTTCTAAAATAAATATGAATATGCATTAATTAATCTCACTCACAAAAAAACCCCACAGATTCCGTATTCCTCAAAATGAATAAAAATAATGCAACTCAGAATATGATGCAAACCTGCAATAATTAAATGTTAAACAACACAAATATCCTTTATGTATTTAATACCATTCTATTAACCAATGTCTTCGATGATCCAGTTCAACCGTACTAATAAGCAAAAATTACTCTAGACAAACATTTGTGTGTCTTTTTTTTATTGCTGAAGTGTTGAAATGTCTTCTTTTGCATTCTACTGTACGGACGTAAATTTACTTTCCCTTCAGCCTGAGGCTTATTCATTTCACTTTTGGTGCGAAAAGGCTTCAATATTTGCCAAAAATAGAACTTTTTTATTTTATAAACAAACAAACAAACCCTGTCCAGATTTAAAAAGTAACGCAAAAGCAACGTAACGCATTACTTTCCATAAAAAGTAACTAAGTAACGTAATGAGTTACTTTTTTATGGAGTAACGCAATATTGTAATGCATTACTTTTAAAAGTAACTTTCCCTAACACTGATTGTCACTATATGCAAATTATCTGTTATAATTGGCAACACAGTTGCACTGCTGTGTAAATATGCATTCAGAAGGTTTGATGTATTTGTTATTGCTTAGATTCAATAAATAATAATCCTATCTGGACAGCCTGAATCCCTGACAATATTCAAGAAACAGCCAAAAACTCTTGTCTTCTATGTATCTCTTTTCTTCTCTTCCACTGCATTGTATGGAAGCCTGTTTCCGCCACTGAATAAAAAGTAAAAAAGGTAACTGCAACTTTTTATCTCATAATTGTGAGTTTACATCTCACAACTTATTTTTTTCTCGGAATAGTGATATAAACTTGCAAAACTTGAGTTATAAAGTCCAATTCTAAAGTTAAAAAATACTTATTTTCTCAGAATTTTGAGACATAAACTCAAAATTACGAGTAATAACGTCAGAATTACATGATATAAAGTCGCAACTGCATGTTATAAAGGCATAATTGCGTATATAAACTCACAATTGTGAGAAAAAAGTCGCCATAACTTTTTAAAACATTTTATTCAGTTGCAGAAACAGACTTCCCTAACATCTTGCTGAACATTTTTCTTTTTCTATGCTTTCACTATTTCTTAATCCCTCTGTTCAACCTTATACTATTCTGGACAGTGCTTGAAACTTTGTACTGCAAGCAATTCTTGATGAATAAAAACATCTGATAAATGAATAAATGTAAATGTGCATGGACTAGAGAGGGAGATTAGGTTGTAAACATCAGCGAAAGAGCAATAAAATCTTGTTTTTCACGACATGTCCCCTTTAAAATGAAAAAAAAACAAAACAATGAAGGACATAACCGGCTGACTTACACATCGCTCTGGTGCGTATAGACTCGGTCGAACAGCGCCTCTGGAGCCATCCATTTCACCGGCAGACGACCCTACAGACATCAATAGGAGAAAAGGTCAAAGATGGGCAACACAACAACATCCAGATACTGTGACACTCACATCTTCATCTGTACTAGACCCTTGTTAGCCTGGAATTTCATTAAGCCCCAAGCAGCCAATAATGATTGGCAATTAAATCTTGTTGGGACGTATCGCCAAACTCTAATTTCCCTCAGGAGTCATTGTGGGGTTATAAATTGAAGCTAGTGGAGAAGATACAAGAGTCAATGTCATTTGGAGTGCTAGATCCAATAAGAAGGGCCCCGAGTTCACAATCTCCTGGCTCACAGTGTTTTATTCAGACGGGGTTGAACTAGTGTAATTGAATCTAACCCCAGCCATTAATCAGTCATCAGTATCTCTCAATCTGGGCTTTGCTCGTTGTTTTAATAATGGCAAACTATGTTTAAAATATTCATGGCCAGATCTATGTGACCTTGATAAGAATGGAGAAATAAATCAGGACTAAAGCCGTACTGATGAATAACGTAGGGAAAAGTTTACGCTTACATTTACTTCCCTGTTGTAAAATCCAAGTTCTACCAGTTCTACCGGTTGGCAAGCTGGTTTTTTAGACAAGGTTGCTGGTTTTCTACTGGTCCAACTAACTCTAACCAGCATAACCTAGAAGGTCCGATAGGTTGGAACCAAGTGGAAATCTAACTGATCAACCATCTAAGCCAACTAACAACCATAAATATCCAACTAGAATCATGCACAATAAGAATACAAATGTTTAATAATTAAATAGGGCCAGTTTTGATTTAAATCCAACTGATCAACCATGTATGCCATCTAACAACCATAAACGACCAACTAAAATCATGCACAATAAGACTAGGAATGTTTATTAAGTAAGTAAATGATTTCATGTTGATCTTTCATGAACATTGACCCAAACATAATGATGCTATCAATATTCACACACTCTTTCTCTGATGACCTAAACTCTCAGATGAGTGAATTACAGCCTAAACAAGCATCTCAGATGGGCTAGAGACTGGTATAATGGTGGGAATGCGAGTTAAAGCTATGCTAATGTGTTTAGGTTTGTCACTAACATTTCTTTCTCATGAGCTTGAACAACAAGCTTTGGAATAAGAGAAGAGGGCAGGACCAAATAAGCAAAGAGCTGAAATCACTTTACACGCCGACTGCCTGGGAATCTGCAAATCATGCCAAGACTGGCAAGAGGAGGGGGGGGGGGATGTGGCAGATAAACAGAGGGGAAAAAAGAGAAATGAAAGAGAGAAAAGGTAAGAGAACAAAGAAAGAGATGGCAGGAGGCTGAAAGGAGTCGAGCGTGAATATGTCTGTATAAAGGACGCTTCAAGACCCAGTGAGATCTAAATCATAGCCATTTATATAGTTGTGTACACTTAAACATCGACAGACTTAACATTTAGCAGACGCATTTAATTTCATTTAAAGTCTTTCTTACCATAAAATGTGATCCAAAAGTATTGAGGACTTACTATTCAAACTAGTGTCCAATCAAAGTTTGTTTTTGTTTTTTTGAAAGAAAGAAATTAATATTTTATTCAACAAGGACACATTAAATTGATCAAAAATGACATTTATAACGTTGCAAAATATTTCTATTTCAAATTAATTGTTTTTTTGTACTTTCTATTAATCAAAAATCCTGAAAAAATGTATCTCGGCTTCCTTAAAAAGAATAAACAGCACAGCTGTTTTATCATTAATAATAATAAGAAGAAGAATTTTTTTTTTTGGGCATATCAAAAAGATTTCTGAAGGATAATGTGACAGTGTAGACTGGAGTAACGGCTAGAAATTCAGGTTTGCATCGCAGAAATACATTTTTTTGAAAATATATTCAAATAGAAAACTGTTATTTTAAACTGTAATAATATTTCATAATTGTACAGTTTTTACTGTATCAGATAAACACAGCATTGCTGAGCAGAGGACACTTCTTTCAAAAACATGTGTATGTCTTGTCTCAACTTCCTATTTAAACATCAACTAATGGAGTGCCGTTACATGTATCAATAAACATCGACAAATGAATGCATAGCGAGATGAAAATCAACAAGAAATGTGTTTTACGGTAAAGAGGAGTGTCTCCTGACAAAATGAAACTCACATTTGTAGTCTTTTTATAGTAATCTATGTTGTGGACGTCTCTGGCCAGGCCAAAGTCTGCAATCTTCATAACGTTGCTTTCCGTGACCAACACATTCCTGGCAGCCAGATCCCTGTGTATACACTGCCACAGAGATGAAGAAAGATAGAGAGAACATAAATCATCACGACTTCACCTTGGAAACACAGACAGAAATCACACACACAGACATAAACAACACAAAGGTTTTAGGTGCTTTATGGATAAATGTGAGAGCGTGTGAGAGTGTCTGAGGCACGATAAGGCTCTCTGCACATTCCAGACGGGAAGGGGAGCGTGATGGCAGTGTTTAGTTAGCATGTTCGCAGTGAGCGGCTAACAGAGTCGTGCACATCTGCCGTGATTCATTCAATGACTGTCTGAAAAATGTTGCATGAATCTAATTGGACGGCTGAATGCTCTTTAAAAAAAAAAGTGCATGTCAGAATAAATGGCCTTAAAAATGCTTGTTAGATTAAACTTTTAGCAAAGCCATCAGCATGAAGTCTGGTCCATTTCTGTTTATAGACAGATAACTTTTTTAAAAAGTTTAGGAACAAGTAGATGTGAAATCAGATACTCTGAGAACGAAACAGAATATAGAGGTGTGCACAAACAAAACCCTTGAATAGATTTCATGCCGTGAACCTTGCAAACTATCCAGCAACTTGTTTCTTCTTTTTGCTACTGCTTATTTTAGCAGCCTGATCCTCAACACTGCTACTGAACTAAATTAAATCAACACTGAGCTGAATTATGACACTATTGTCTAACAGTATCTACACAGTTTGCTTCATAATTTATGAATTTTACATTAACACTGTTATTCTTCCTGTTTATTACCATGAAGATTCTTTGAAACAATCTGCGCTACAGCATATAAATAAAAGTGACTTGACTTGATTAGAACTGAGCCTGAGACCAGCACCATTGAAAGCTTATTTAAGTGACATTTCTAAAACATTAAGTAAGGTATTTATATGGAGTGCATGTGCAGATACCTTCTGTGAGGCTAAATACTCCATGCCACGGGCTACTTGATAAGTGCAGGACACCAAATCTTTGAAGGTGAGAGGCTCATCTGAAACTCGGGCTATATCGTATGAGTACTCCATTCCCGGGGGCCGCCGAGCCCTCAAATACTCCCGAAGGTTTCCCTTAGATGCATACTCTACTATGACATATAACGGACCTGTGAAAGAGAGAGAGAGAGAGACAGACTGTCATCCCACTGTCATTTATACAGGTGAGAGCTTAAAGGAATAGTTAACCCAAAAATGAAAATTGTGTCATCATTTACTCACCCTCATGTTATTGCAAACCTGTGTGCATTGCTTTCTTATGTGGAGCACAAAAGAATCAGTTTTGAAGAATGTTGGTAACCAAGTGGTTTCTGGTAGCCATGGACTTTCATAGTAATTAGTTTAGTTTTTTCCTTACTATGGAAGTCAATGGCTGCCAGCAACTTTTTGGTTACCAACTAACTTCAAAATATCTTTGGAAAAACATACCGGTTTGGAACAACTTGACGGTGAGTAAACGATGACAGAATTTAATTTTGAGGTGAACTATCTCTTTAAAATGCATGAGATTTCCACTCACCGTCCTGTGTGCACGCTCCCAACAGATTGATGATGTTCTTGTGCCGGCCAATCATCTTCATCATCTCCATCTCTGACACCAGGTCAGAAAGATCTTTCTCTGTTGCATCATCTAGAAAGGTTCAAAATAAAACACAAAATAAACATAGTGTTCATTGTGCTCACTCAACCAAATGTAATCTGCTTTTTAGGAAAAATTCTAAATAAATCCTGTTTGTTCTTCCTGATTCCTGCTCGCTACACTGTAAAAGTGCAAAAAACTGTAGCATAATATTCATATATATGCACATTATACATAATGCAATAGTAGTATGAGTGGTACGTTAGTATGCCATACATGCAAACGCATCCTATATGAGTAGATTGGCTGGATTGGCTGTCTGTGTCCCAGTGTAACTGTCTGTGTGGTTTAGTGTTACACTGAAGAGCCGCGCTCTTACACAGCTCTCCTTTCATTGCCTCACAATTAAAAAGCGTTTCTTCCATTTAGAGTAATTACCTTAGAGACAGTCGCCTTTTCATTATCTGCCTGCTGATCACTGGAGCGAACCTGACACAATCCACTGACCACCCTTCCTGTCTTATCTTACTCCAGCTTCTTTTGCTAAGAATGCTGTGCACTCTTCCTTCCATACCAGATTCATCAACGCTTCAAGACCTTCTCTAAAAATTGTGTTTTTGTGAATTCTCTTGGATACTTTACAGTGGCAAAAAAAAAACGTTACTTTAGTATTATAAATATACTTTTACATTATTTATTAATATTTTAACCTAGCTTATATTTTTATTCTCATTTTTTATTTTAGTTTATATTTTAGTCGTTTGGTTATGTGCTTTTGTCATTTTTATTATTTTATTATATTTCAATAAATATTGAATTTTTTATTATAAACTTTAATCTTAATTTTTTGAGCTTTAGTTGTTTTAGTTGTGCTGCTGTAAATTGTATATATATTATATACACACACAGGTATACATTTTTTTTTTCAGTTGTAGCAATTTAGTACTTCAACTTAAATTTATTTCAGTTAGTTGCCAGAGCAACATTTCTTTTCTTTTTTTTTGGTTTAAGTTTTTCATCTGGTATTTATAATTTGAGTTACCAAAAAAGATATTTCATAGTTTTCCAACACTGCCCCTTAAAAGGATATTACATCTAAAAATGAAAATTCAGAGATTTACGAAAATATTTTGAACAGCCACACAACTGTCCACACAATGAAAATCAGTAGAGTCTAAGGCTACGTCCACACGAAGCCAGAGCTTTCCCTATCCAATCTTTTTTTTTTCCCCTCGCCTCAAAAAATATCTGCGTCCACACAAAACCATGAAACCGACACAAAATGATGTAGTATACATGCCAGACCAGCATGTGGGGCTGTAATTCTGCCACAGAGATACACTAAAAACAGAGAAGAAGACTTGGACTATGTGCATAAACCTTGCACGCGGTATACAAATGAACATTGAACAATACATTTATTGATCTGTGTTAATGTTAGTTAATAAAAAGACAATCATTCAGTGTTTGTTCATGTTTTTGTTGCTGTTACGTGACGTAGCGGTGTCTGGCTAGGGGCGAGACGTGGGCTGATAACGTCATCGTTTCAGAAAATATACGGATTCGCTGTACACACGAAAACGCAAGGTGCAAGGCGTTTTCAGATTTATCCACTCTGGGTCCACCCAGTTTCAAAAAATATCGGTTTCACTCTCCCAAAACGCCGGATCCGTCCGGACGAAACACCTATACGATACAAAATGTATGTGTATACAGCTAAACACGTCTCCGTGGATTTACCTTCACTGCATGGACAAAAACCACCAATATATTCTTAAAAGTATCTTTTGTGTTTCACTGAAGAAAGAAATGAAAATGGATTTGGAACAGCATCAGTAAATAATGCCAGAGCGTTAATTTTTAGGTGAACTTTCCCTTTAAGTTTCTAAATGTTTTTATTCTTGGGCCAGTAATTAAGCCAGGTGTAAGCGGTGAACGTGCTCTTGTTTCAAGTGTTTTCTCCACTGCAGCCCTGCCCCCTCGGCCCTCTCAACATCCTTTAAAACTTCTTTTGAGCTGCTGGCTCCCTCCCCCACTCTCTTCTCTTTCTTTCAGTGTGAGGGTCTTTCTTTGTGCAGGTGAAGAGCGAGAGCCGTGCAGCTGGTGAGCACCGGGTCAGCTATGCGGCCTCTTGACCCGAGCTCTACCAACATCACTCGGCACCAACAAATAACCCCGCGCAGGACCCTACAGTCAAGACCTCCTCTCCCACTTTCTCCCTTTCTCAACATATGCACATTCTCAGATCATAACAATACCTTCACGAAAATTTGCACCCAACTGAAACACTCTTAGCTTATGTGAAGTAGTTTTTTTATTTTTGCGACTGGACTGATTAGGGAGAGGCCATTATATCTGCCAGAACAATTAATCGCCTGATATTTGGCCAATTTGAGATAAATAGGCCCAGAAGCGTCCATTCCAAAAACCCTCAAAATAGATATTAATGATAAAATTCACATTTATTTTGACAAAAATGAATTAAAATAATATGCCTATACTAATACTTACGAGCTCAAAATGGCTTAAAATATATACGTATAAATAACAATAACAATTACAAATAATATGATAATTATTATTATATAATATTTATATAATATATACATATATATATATATATATATATATAAAAATAAATAACTGTACAATTTTAAAATAAAAATATTTATAATAAAGATAAAATTTCATATAAATAACAATCCATATTAATTTAATGTATTCAATACAAATGTAAAGTAATACATTTATGTAATTTAATATATTGATGTGTGTGCATAAATTATAGATATAAATATTATTTTAATTAATATTATATTATATTATATTATATTATGTTATGTTATGTTATGTTATGTTATGTTATGTTATGTTATGTTATGTTATGTTATGTTATGTTATATAGTTTCCTACACTCTTAAAAACAAAAGCTGAGGTGAGGCGTCTTAGTGTGCTGCTGGGATCATAACACACTGCTGTTTTTATTGAAAATGTTCCATCTTTTCACTGATATTTTAGTCTCATAGGGTCCATATGACAATATTATTCTGTCTGCATTGTACTCTGCATGTCCGTCTGTTGTTTTTGCGAGATTTCTTTAGCTGTTTTAGCTTTAGACATTATTAGAGCTTTCTTGACATGTTTGCATCCCTTCATCTCGAACTCTTTGCTTTTCTTTGAACACTCCACTCTGCTGAGCTGGTGTGATTTGTAGCTTGTATCTGCCGGGTTTTGATCTTTCACTCGAGTACCATCTATATATGAACCAGTCGTTTTGTGATTCACAACATCAGAGAAGTAGCTCCCTTGTAAAAAGCATTTCGAACCATTTGAAAGGTGACGCCCACAACAATTTATGAGCTGATGAGGTTAAAAGTCAAGTAATTCCCACCATCCTACATCTGATGAAGATGTTTTTTTTTGAAAAAATTCAAATAAATGCAAAAAATGGACCAGTTACACAGAGTTGCAAAGACCTACATGATTAAAACCCTTCAGACCCTGTTAACATGCAAGTAAACTAAGGCTAAATGTTGATTTAGGACACGCACCACAGTACAGTTTTACTATAAATATTTACCTTTCAGCATCTTGACAGCCACCGTCACGGCCTCTTTAGGTTTGTCCTTGTCGATGCCCAGAGCTTCAGCCATCACTACCTGCCCAAAGCAGCCCTCGCCAAGCGGTTTACCCAAAGTTAACCTGTACAAACAAACACCAAAAAACACAAACATTACAGAGAAACCCAAAGCTCTTGGCAGGCAATATTTATGCCCATTTGCATGAGCATTTCAATCCATCCAGACAGACTTTTTCAGTCTCCAGATGCGATTATGATGCCAAAAAATGCTGTCTAGTTTGGAAACATGTTGCATTAGCGACATCTAACCGTATATCAGAGTTGCAAGTGCGCGTGTTGTGTTTACTTAACTCGTAGGTGTTAAGTGGATGCCCTTTGCCTTCCATTGCAAAGCTTACATTAGACACTAGCGAGTGTGACAGCTGAATGTCTGGCTGGGAGATCTAGAGTTACGGTCCTCTGGGGTGAGCAACAATATGCCTTTGGGGATTTACAGACTTTCTTAAAGTGTGCAAGAGAAGGCCAGATACTGGGGTTAACGCTTGACTAGCGCACTCTGGTCAAGTGCAAAAAAAGATTAGAGCATGTTTCAGGAGAGTGTTGTAACGTATACATCAGTTAAGAGACTCCCACCTTTTTAAAGGGCTAAAGTGTAGTACATTTATATATATAAAGCAATATATAATTTTCACATATGTGACCCTGGAGCACAAAACCAGTCTTAAGTCGCTGGGGTATATTTGTAGCAAAAGTCCAAAATACATTGTATGGGTCAAAATTATTGATTTTTCTTTTAAAACTCCAAAAGCGCCTATGTTTTTTTTGTGTTTAGTGTAATATTTGAAATATATATAATGTTATTTATAAAGAATGCAAACCAAGGTGTGGTTGACTCTTAACTTTTATAAAGAATATCTCTTTGGATTTGAGACTTTAGTCTTTGCAACTTTACAGATCTTCTTTATGCACCAAGAGCTTGTAACACTCCAAAGAGAAAGGAAAACTTGAAATCGCATCATATGACCAAAAAACATTAGGACATAATCTTATTTATTTCAGATGATGTATAAATCTCAATTTAAAAAAATTGACCCTTATGACTGGTTTTGTGGTCCAGGGTTACAAATGTATATTCTCTGGGTAGATCCAAAATATAAATGTATAACATATATAGCATTCCATAGTAATATTTGTATATGTACACATGTTAATAATATCTATATAATTATTTTTTGAATGTGGTATTATATGGAGCAACCATACATTTCAACGATATATTTTATGTATATATGCAACTTTATTAAAACAACATGGGCTAGAAGGTATATACATAATACTTCAATAATCTTGCTTTATTCACAACTTCAAAAATAAATTATATTACAGAGCATAAAACAAAAAGAAAATAATTTATTTTATTTATGGACTAACTCTCCTTTTGAGAACAGCTCAAAAATCATCTTAATTTCATCAAATGAGCTTTTGGGAACTTTTTTCAGCTAATGTGTCCCTTAATTAGCCCTAGTTTGGAAACAAACCCACACTCAAACATTAAAACACAATCACACACACTTCATCTTCATCCCTCATGATAACTGTGACATTCGACCTCTTGCCCTGCCAGTGGCCCTCAGTCAACCTTTGATTGACAGGAGCTGGGGTCTGTCCCCGGCCCCCTGCAGCACTGGGCTATGTAAACATTCACACCCGCACTGGGGCCCGCGGCCGATCTGAGGCTGTGATAACACAATCCCCCTCTGTGCTGTACGGTCAATGGCGGCCTCTGTCTACTCCAGCCCACCACAGATAATCAATGTTATGTTTATCCTACATGCCGACCGCAAACGTTAACATTCCACAGTTTTCAGCCCAGCATGCGCCCTGGGGCACATCATGCGGGGATGAAGACAGCAGTCCAAAAAAAATTTAATAAAAAAAAACTTAATAGCTTAAACTTTATGCTGATAATGAATGAATGAATAAATAAACATTTATGTCTAATGTATATGTATTAGTTGTATGTAATATATTAATTAATTAATATATACGCAATTTTATAATAAATGGTATAATGAATAATTAAAATAATTATTTTATTTTATAATAAAATTAACTACTTTTTTTTAATTAACTGTATATGACAGTACTGTTAAAAAAAATTTAGAAATTGATTTTGAAAAACCTAGAATTTATATGTTTCCAGTAAAGCTTATCAAAATATTATGTACAGTAAAACGACATTATTATTATTTATTGTTATTTATGATATTTAATAATAATTTTAAAATGTGCAAATCAATTTAAATTAATTCTTCCAGTAAAATCAGTTATCAAAATATTATGTACAGTAAAATACAGTAATTTATAATATATTAAATATTTTATATAATTTAAATATTTATAAATGTACATACAAGACTGATCATTTAAAAACATCTAGAATCAATATGATTCCAGTAAAATCAGTTCTGAAAGCATTATGCACAGTAAAAAAGACAAATAACTGTATAGTATTTTTGAAACAATAACAATTCCCTACAGTGTTAATTTCGTTGAGGAATAATTTGTCATAATTTGTCAACAACATTTATTTCACAGACGAACAAAAACTCTTTTTGAATGACGTAAATCTATTGACATTTTCGTCAATGAATAAAAACTAGACGAAAACGTTAGGGAGGGACGATTTGGGAAGAGATTCAGAACGAATCTGCTGCGTGGTTCGGAGGTTAGATATATGAACCGGCAGGACATAAGCTAACATACACTTGTTGCATGTCGCATAAAAAGTTCAAAAATGTCAATATGTGGGAGTAAGAGAAGAGCAGACATATAGATAAATCTGACGACGCAAGAGAGAACTCAATTCAGTCCGGTTTTCTGAACAGGTTTTCTCTCACAGAGTGTGAGTACTCTTTAGCGTCACATGAACAGTGAATTACACACAAAATTATGTCGAATTGTCTGTTTTGACGAGCATTCACGTAAACACAGTTGATTACGTCTTAAGTGAACGTAAACAGTAGGGAGAACGTGTATCAGAACATTGCATCCATTGCAGCTGTGCATTTCGGTTTTAAAGGGACAGCAGCCTAATTTAGTTGCTATTGTCCGAGTCATTGATGTTAATCAAGCAACAACAGAAAGACAGAAAATCACTCACTGCTCTTGACTGAAAAACTTGAGTAGCCCTAAAGATTAATCTAAATGTATTTATAGAAACAAATATGTCTGCTTGAAAGAATGAAGAATATGGTAAACAAGTTGCTATCAAGAATGCATAATTAGCCTATATAACCATTGGTATTTCATTAAAAAGAAGACCACGTTCTTGTTCTTTATGAGAAGTGGTTTTATTTAATTTTAACACAAAGGCATGTTGTGTGTCACCGCAGTTAAATCAGTGTCTATCATGATAAAACCATAATATCAAACCTATATAATGAGTTTGGACATTTTAGAGAAATGCTTAATAAATGCACTGTAACTAAACCCATTCGATTTTAGCCGACTAAATTTACTGTAGATTTACTGTAGATAGAAAACTAGACTAAAACTAAAAACAATTCAGATTACTAAAATATGACTAAAACTAAATGGAATTTTAGTCAAAAGACTATGACTAAAACTAAATAATAATTTGCTGTCAAAATTAACACTGATTCACTATTTACGCTTATGAATTGAAAAATGTAGGCCCTGAATATTATCTACTTTCAATATTAGAAATGTAAAAAAGAGAGAGAGAGAGAGAGAAAGACTATATCGGGCAATATTGATATGGTTGCCGGTTGAATACATTTCTTGTTGGAAAGGTTTCTAACAAAATCTTTTCTTCCGTAAGTCTTGCGCTCCTTACAAAAACACGTCTTAGCTTGTCTGCCCAAAGGCAACGATTCCTTTAGTGGGTGTGAAGTCAAAAATAGAATTAACATAACTGGCCATTAGTTGTGAACATGCAAGGACTGTTATCCAGTAAAAACTGAACAACTCCACCTGCACTTGTTGGGTTTCAACCATTAATTTAATAAATAAAACTTAGTTCGAGTTTAGAGTTGAATAATAGCATGTTAAACTGCTTACAAATCATCCTCGAGACAATCAAAGTACAAACAGACTCCTATTTAACCACCATTTTTGTTACAGATTGCTTAAACAGGCCTTCTTAGTCATTAATTAGGAATCTGTAATGTTTTGGCAACACCACGATAGTGGATCCATTGTAAAACATCCGAGAGTCTGAGTTTCTCTCATTAGTCACACGATCAATCGAGGTCACAGTGTCAGAAGAGAATATGTGATGCTAACAGAAAGTTATCTGGTAGCCACTTGTATATTCCATTATATAATGAGAAAAATGTGTGTTTGGTTTCTTTAAGAATAATAACGGCTACCGAACAGAGGCCTGTGTTGCGTTATGAATGATTGATTGTACATTGCGCCTGCATAAGTCACAGGTTAATAATTAGACATAATGGGATTGTAAGCGTACAAGGAGATTAGCTTCACATCACAATGATTTACAAGTGGAAAAATGCAAGATTATGCTTTGAAGTGACGAACGCGAAGCACGACTCACTCTAGAAACTGCGATGACTGACACCATGGTAACAATAGCAACGTTTTACCGTCATGCACGTTTAGTATCCGCTATTTTTAACCAATGAAATATGACAGCAACCAAAGACTCGTTATGTTCAGTGATTTTAACTAAACCACCGTTGAGTTTTGTTTATATTTGGAAGGTTATAGGGTTGCCATGTTCACTTATTATTAAGCATCTTTGGGCTCGGCTCTTTACGCAATCCAGTTTATGTTAATAAAGTAGGCAGATCGCAATATTTTGGTTTGTGGCTTATTCTCAAGATAACGCGTTTGGATTTGAGTTAATTATGGGCTTGTTTTTATTTGTCGCTTTTTTCTAGCAAGATCTGGCTAAACTAATGAGTCAAAACATACACTGTGATTTCTTGCACCTCAAATACCGAAAAAAAAACCGCGTTCAAATACATCATTATAAAACGGATAGTTCCGGTCCTTGATTCTGATTGGTTGAGCCGCATTCGAAGCTGTTGTATATTACTCTACAAACACACACCTCTGTTTACGTTTGTCTGCTGCTTGGCAACCACTTTGCTGCAACCACAACCTTTTCTGAGGAACTACATTGTTTGGTGGAAGAATACTGTTTTCATTAATATCATTACACTTTATTTGCTCTGTTTTATTTTGTGAAACCTAACTACGAATATGGAATAACCGTTTTATAAAAGCAATAAGCCCCTTGAAGCCGTGGTTTACTCGTGCCTAACAACGCCCCTTAGCTGTTATAAATTCACTGTAAACCGTGGCTTCTTGGGGCTTATTGCTTTATTAACAACCAGTTGTTCGGTTGGTTTCGTACACACTGTGTAGAATTTCCATAAATGCAGCTGTCACTGCCTACATACGGTTGTCACTCCCGTAAAAAGGTTAAGGCTAGATGGTATACAGATTCGTATATTGGGCATGCGCACATCAGTATAGCGTAATCTTTTGTCACACGGTACAATGATAATTACTGTTTTTACTGTTTGTAAGGGGTAGGTTTAGGGTTGGGGTAGGTGTAGACATTACTAATACACAATCTAATAGGTAGAAAATTAAATGTATTGTTAGCTTCCAGTTTTAGTTGTATCCCTTCTAGCCACAACCCCGTAAAAAACTGAACTGTGTGTACAGAACAGGATTAAGCACTAGAAGGTGAACAGACAACCGAATTTAGCTGCAGTGTGTATGTGGGATTCATGAACCTGGCTGAAATTGCTCACTTGTCTCTGGAGAACTCCCAGCGCGGGTCCTCAGGGAGGTCGTACTCTGGAATAGGGTCATCGTGGGCGGAGCTACGGCGAGTGGTGATCCTGACCAATGGTGTGCTAGAGCTCATGGAGGAGCTGGAGTCAGACGACACCTGTAAGGGGAAAGATGGATGGCTGATCACCTGAGTCTTGAAGACAGCACCAAACATTATTAACACCTACATGTGTGTTTGTGATTGTGTGCATTTAGCAGCTCAACATTATCAATACAGGAAGCTGTGACTTACACGATGCAAATAATAGCACAAAATATAGGGTAAGGTATCAGGCTTAATTGAAGTTACCTACACCTAAAAGCCATGCATTTTTATTTTACTTTTTTTTTTTAGGTTTTATAATGCATCATAAATTTGCTCAAAATGTAATGGTTTCAAAGAATGTTTCCAACTTACCACCATATAGCATACCTTCAACTTCTCAACAAAAAAACTCGGCATGTTATTCAAAAATTTACAACAAAGACACTGCTGTACAAAACTAAAATGTACAAACTTTTTTTTTAAATATTTGATCTAGAATAATAGAACAGTTGTTCATATATATATATATATACATATATGAACAACTGTTCTATTATTCTATTATTCACATTCATAAAGTAGATTATATGTAAAAATATATATTTTATATATAAAGTTATAATCAAAAATATAAATTATAAGAAATAATAAATTATAAATATAAAAGTCACTTAGAATAGAATTATCTTCTCTATTATCTCAGTCTCAGTTATCTTTATATAATACATGATATACATCTTAATCATGTAAAAGTCAACATGTTATACCAATAATTGAGATTATATTTTAAAATATATTTATATATAACAAATATAATATAGAAATCAATATATATAAAATGTATACAATAAAATATATCATCATATATAAAATATAAATATATTAATTATCTCTGGCTCAATTATCTTCATACAATAAATTGCATTAAAATATCATGATTTATTATACATAAAAAGACATTTAAATATTACATTAAAAAAAACATGATTGGATGATTTGAAGAATCATTTATGTCCGTAGCACAAATGTCCAAAACAAGTTAGATGCCAAAAGGCAATACAAAATAAGAGGCTGGTTCGAATCACTAAGCATAAACTTGCCTTAGAAACCCCGACTAATTTCATAATTCAAAGATAGATCATTCTTATATTAGTGTGTGTATGCAGGTGTGTATAAGATCTCTAGAACTCTTTATCTACTTTCTGTTACCTGGCGGCGCAGAGGGATCTGTTTGGTCAGCTTGTGCACTGCCGGCTGACTCCCGAAATCAGGCTTCTTAGCCGACGTCCTCATTCGACAAACCACCACGATCACCACCATACAGGCGATGAGAAAGACGCCTATGCAGTAGATGGCGATCTCCACATAGTCTGGAGGATAGTCTGTCTCGATGGCGTCTGGCTCAGCTGTAGAGCAGCGAGAAGGATCAGAAAGAAGTGAGGTGACAAGCTAAGAAGGATTTAAGACACTCCTCAAGTCATACAGCCGAGGAATAATGCACCAGAAACCTTAATGTTGGACACAGCACAGTTTTAAGATGGTTATGAAGGAAATTAAGGTTTTCAGAGCAAGATGTTCTGCCAGTGATAACAAAACAGGAGAGGAAAAGACGAAGGTGACTAAAGAATTACAAGATGCACCAACACACACATACTTGACATACTGATCAATTTCAAACTATTAAATGTTCTACAAAGTAGTAAAATGGAAATTTTATTTAGATGTTCCTCATGCTTAGCTCAGAAAACACTTCATTTAAGTATCAACTTAAAGGGTTAGTTCACCCAAAAATGAAAATGCTGTCATTAATTACTCACCCTTGTGTTGTTCCAAACCCGTAAGACCTTCGTTCATCTTCGGAACACAATTTAAGATATTTTTGATGAAATCTGAGGGCTCTCTGACCCTCCCATAGACAGCAAGGTAACTACCATGTTCAAGGTCCAGAAAAGTACCAAGATGATCGGCAAAGTAGTCCGTGTGACATCAGTGGTTCAACTGTAAAATGACGTCATTACGCCGGATCTGGGTCAGCGCCGCCACACGCTCGCGTCATGATACTGCCGTGAACGCGTGTCCACAAGTGACGCAGTGGAGACGAAAATGTGGAATAAAGTCGTTATTTTTGTTTTCTTTGTGTAAAAAAGTATTCTCGTAGCTTCGTAACTTTACAGTTGAACCACTGATGACACACAGACTACTTTTTCGATCATCTTGGTATTTTTCTGGACCTTGAACGTGGTAGTTACCTTGCTGTCTATGGGAGGGTCAGAGAGCCCTCAGATTTCATCAAAAATATCTTAAATTGTGTTCCGAAGATGAACGAAGGTCTTACGGGTTTGGAACAACACGAGGATAATTAATGACAGAATTTTCATTTTGGGGTGAACTAACCCTTTAAGTAAGAGCTATAAAACGAATTTGAAGTTTGGAGTTCATATTAAGACACGTGAGATTTCTGGTGTCTTAGCAGAAAAATCTGAGACTTAAGCCTCAATTTGATCTCAGTTTAATAACTGAGATATTAAAGAGATCTCCTTGGTGATCTTTCTTTCCATCATAGCATATTTCCTGACATTCAATGGCCCCTGCAAACATACACACGCTCACAAAATGGTTTACATATGACCACAGTATTGAAGTACTTCCTGACACTTGAGGTCTTTCAGAAATGCACACTTCATGGATACGATCACACACACACACACCGCACGCACGCACAGTGACTTCCATCTGTCTGACCGCAGACCAGTAAGTGGTGCCATTTGCGGTCAAAGATTTGGTCTGTTTCCTGGTCAGGATGTAGTGAGGTGCACACTGTTGCATTATGCATGTTAGCATGCACACAGGATGCTGTCTTGTGCATGACGACAGATAGCCTTTGTTTTCGTAAAACTATGTTGAATTCACTAATACTCAGTTAAACCTGTCCAAATTTTTTTTAAATGTACCAAAAGATCTAAACCTTTCTGTTCTAAATCACACTCAAAAACACACACAGGCACAGACACAGAGGTTGTGAAGTGGCTCTAATAACTAAGAAAGTCCAGCATGTGAGAAGGTAAGCAAATATTGAGACTTTCTTTAGAGAAGAAAGCAGTTATTAGAGCTGAAATGGAAAAAGACTTTGAAACATATAGGACATATTTTATCATCATTAACACCCTCATGTCATTTTAAACCCATCTGACGTTCGTTCGTCAACAAAACATTGCTCGTTTTTGTACAATATGGTGACCATACGGTTCTTAAGACTCATGCAATATAGTCTTACGATTTTATTGTGTGTGCAGTTTTATGCAAACAACAGATTACTGAACAAATTCTCTAGGTCTCCCATTCGCAATTTAACAAATTCTTTGATATATCTGGACATTTTTTCATTTGTTGTTATACAGAAAGTCAGTCAAACTTTAAAACAACATGAAGGTGAGTAAATAATGACAGAATTGTAATTTTAGACTAACTATTCCATCAAAACACGTCTTTCCAAACATGCAACCACTAAAATGTTAGTTGGGAACAGAAAATTGAAAATAATAGGGATCTCGAGACACTTGGGTGCAGTTTTATTTTGTATATTTTTATATTTTATTTTTAATTTTATTATATATATAAACAGTGCAGACATTTAAAAATGACAAAAACACAATACAATTACTAAAACAAACTAAAATTAAACAGAAAATATAAAAATGACATGTAATTTAAAACATTTTATAAATTATGAATACATTTATAAAAAATTTTTTAGATCTGTAAATTCAGTGTGCGGACATTTTTTTCTTTGGGAAATATTACCAACTATAATAGCATATCTAGTAGAGCTGGGACATTAAATCGATGCATCGCGATTCGTGGATCGATTCTGAGATTTTCGGAATGCATCATGATTCTCTCTCAAATCGATTCTGAGCTTAGTTTTTAACAGCAGATGGCGCTCTAGGCTAGTTTTTAACCGCACACTCAAATGCTCACGAAGAAGAGCGCTTGTGCGTTCGGCTGAGTAATGTAAGTGGTTAAATGTACTTGCACATGAGCTTTTATGATGCAAGATTAATGTAAACACAGCCCACTGTGAACATCCTTGTAATTCGCTTCAACCTTTTTGAACTTTATGAATGATTATTTTAGGTTCAAATGGTGCATGTGTAAGGAACTGGAAGCAAGCAGAATATAGCTTTTTCTAAAGCATGCAGCGCCATCTGCTGTTAAAAACTAAGCTCAGAATCGATTCAAGAGAGAATTGCGAAGCCTTCGGAAAATCTCAGAATCGATGCAGAATCATTTCTCGATTCGCGATGCATCGATTTATTATCCCAGCCCTAATATCTAGTATAATGCTACTAAAAGTGCCAAGTGCCTCTTGTTCCCTCTCAAAGACCAATGGTGTGCTATCAACCAACGTGGCTTCGACATAAAGGAGGCGTAGGTACGGAAGCAGTAGAGGACGAGTGTATACCTGGAAGCACCGTCAACCAAGCAGTGTGATAGGAGATCCCAATAGAGTTACCCGCCAAGCACGTATACTCGCCCGCATCCTCGAAAGTTACATTAGGCAGGTAGAGCACCTCAATCTCTTTGTCCGTAGTGTTCACACCTGCCGTCTGAGAGAAACAAAGCAGGAAACGCAGGAGAAGAGGAAGATGGGAGGGAGATACAAGAATGGATGGAAGAAAGAAAAGAAAAGAAACAAATCAGACCCATAATACCAAGAAGAGAAAAAGAGATGTTCAATGTTGTACTTCCCATCTACGCATTACAGAGATGGTAGATGTTCCACTTCAGGAGAGAGGATCGTCAAATAGGAAGGGCAGGATAAAATCATAAAATAAACGTAGATCTAAACGAAGGTCGAAATCTCTGTACCCAACACAGGTGAACCCACCAGATCTTCAAGGGTTCATGCAAACACAAGTGAAGAAACATGGAAAACAAGCCGCTGCCTTTTCGCCAAGAAAGTACTGAAGAAAAGCGATAAATCAAAGGGGAAAAAGTAGGAGGGAAACTTGACACAGAACAGAAGGCAGGAAGGCAGTGGCAATGACAGACCAAAGGCTTGTTTCCATGGCCGATTGGGCACCAGGAAAGATCCACCAAAAATAAGAAAAACACCAGACCACACCACACCGGCTCAGCGAAAATCTCAGGATCACCACGACGACAAAAAAACAACCCAAAACACCAGCAGTGGGGAAGGGGACGCCGGGGGATCGACGTCTCGGTCTCGTTTTTACCTGCTAGGACAGTGAGCCAACCGGACTGGCTGACCTGACCGATATAATTGGACACTTGGCACGTATATTCACCAGAGTCCTCTTCCGTGACGTTGGTGAGCATGAGCACTTCCACGTCCGAGCTGTTTATGCCCGAACGCTAGGGGGCACCGCAACAAGGGACAAAAACACACATATGGGAACTTACTCTTTAGGAGAGCAGAAAAGGAGGCAGCACCACCCGTTACATGGAATAAGATATATGAGAATATCTCCTGCAAGAATAAAGTGTTTTTGCATCTTCTCATTCTTTCTAAAAGAAATCAACTGCATCAAAACATGCATGTTCCCCAAAATGCAAGGATAAAATACATGGAAAAAAAGAGGCCTATACAGCCAAAATGAAAACCAAGCCTACCTTCAACACCCGGACATAAGGGAGTCCATCAGGACCGTAACGGCTGCCGTTCTTCACAATGTGCTGCAGCCACTGGATGTGAGGTTGAGCGTCACTGTAAACTTTGCAGACGAACTTAGCGTCCTCTCCGACTTGCACAGTGACGTTGGCTGGAAGGCCTGCCTGAAGAATGGGCCGGTGAGGAGAGCGTTCTGACAGAAAGGATGAATGAGCATTATTATATTAATGTTTACCAAGGACACTACTGTTTCAGTCTGTAAGGTCTTTTTGAATGAAGTTTTATCTTCACAAAGGCTGCATTTATATGCTCAAAATTACAGAAAAAAAATCAAGATTATGAAATATTATTGCTATTTAAAATAAATAAATAAATATTTTTATAAATGCAATTTATTCCAGTGATGCCAAGCTGAATTTTCAGCATCATTACTCCATTGATACATGATCCTTCAGAAATCATTCTAATATGTTGATTCGCTGCTCATTTCTTATTATTATCAATGTTGAAAATGCTTAATATTTTTTTTATTTTGTGGAAACTAGCCCAATCTGCATGGTAAGACTATATGCGTAAAACTATATGCGAACTATATAAGTGAAACTATATGCGAACATACAGTGTTCAGATCACCACACCTACCGTCCTATTAGGCTGCTGTCACAAAACAGAGGCTGTTGCGTTATCTCTACTGATAAGGACTGAACAAACAGATGAAGAAAGGCAAAGTGGGGGGAAAAATAAGACAGATGTACAGTGTCCACCGTATATCAGCAGCAGTTCCTGCAGCGTTGGCGTATCAGAAACCTTCATTTCATTTCCTTTTACCCCTTAGAAATGATCATATAAAATAAGAATGCTGTGATTTTTGTTTTCCAAAAGCCACAATAATGAGCAAACTAGTTTTGAGTAGCTAATACATGTGAAGTTTGTGAGCAGTTTCCTATTATTTGAAAAAACTGACTGTTTATAAGGACAAACAATTTTCAGTGTTACTTTAGTATAATTATATTTTTTATTAAAGGGGTCATATGACGTTGCTAAAAAAGAACATTATTTTGTGTATTTGGTGTAATGAAATGTGTTTATGTAGTTTAAAGTAAAAAAAAAAACATTATTTTCCACACACTGTACATTATTGTTTCTCCTCTATGCCCCGCCTTTCTGAAACATGTCGATTTTTTCACAAAGCTCATCGGTCTGAAAAAGCGAGGTGTGCTCTGATTGGCCAGCTATCCAGTGCGTTGTGATTGGCCGAATACATCAAGCATGTGATGGAAATGTTACGCCCCTTAACATACTGTGATACTGTGATCCCGCGACGAGACAAAACCAATAAAACGCATTATAAATGAGGCATTTGTTGCATCCAGTGGGGACATAATTACTGATTATAATGACTTATACTGTCTTTTTATGCATTGCGTTGCATCGTGCCGCGTAAACATAAAACCATGTCTGCATTTGTGATCGGAGAAACAACAAACGCTACTCTACACTGCTCAAAACTCGCGTTTGAATCATCAGTGGCAAATCCTTTAAATATGAAAGTGTACTTACACTTACATTATTTGTCAGAACACCGGCATTGTAGGTTATACTCTCCCAGGAAACAGTCCTTATCCTCCGTAAAATGCGTTGCTCACATCTGAATATTTGGGTTGAACTGTTCTAGAACAGTGTTGTAAATACAACTCAACCACTGATTTCTAGTTGTGTCCTCTTTTGGAAGGCCAAACAAAGTAGTTTCGCTTTCATAACGAAACACACAGCGTCTCCATGTCATGGCAGCGGCAGCAACAATACTACAGCGAGAATCAAAGTTACGCCTTCTTTCTTTGCGTGAACATTTGGGCGGCGTTATGCAAATCTTCCCACACAGTGATGTAGACACGTGGGGGCGTGTTTAAACGAGGCGTTTTAGGAGGGTGTGGACAACTCTTAACTTTTATAAAGAATATCTCTTTGGGTTTGAGACTTTAGTCTTTGCAACTTTATGGATCTTATCTATTCACGAACAGCTTGTAGCACTCCAAAGAGAAAGGAAAACTTGAAATCGCATCATATGAACTAGGGCTGGGTGATTTCGCAAAAAATTTAAATCTCGATTTTTCCAGAACGTTTGACCGATTCTGATGAAACGATGAAAATGCTTTTAAAAAATCTCAAAAGTCAAGGTAATTAAAATTCAAAATGACTGAAGGTATAACACCAGTAGACTATTATTAACTATAAATGTTCTTTAAAAACAACAGCAGCTTTTAGCCTGTCACCATGACGCAAACATGAAATATCAGACATACAGTAGTAGTTCTTTACAGGTTTTTTATTCGATTGCGCTGCTTTTCCATTGTTTTTTTCTATGTAAACATGGATGTGTTTGACTGTTGCGCTCGCGTCTCTTGCAGCGTCTCATGCATGAAACGCCATTCTAAAAACACTGCGCTCAAGTTAAAAGAAGTTCACTCCCATCTTCTTGCATGTTTTACCTATTCCACTGCCCGCGTCGCATCTTTGGCAACACAAAAGCGCATTCTGTGTTTCTGTGTGATAGCTCTATATTTATGGTCCTTCACAGAGCGCGTCACACGTGACCGGTTAATCACGTGCGCCGACATGCAGACATGCATTTCTTTTCTCTTTACTGTTAACACCGGCATATTGTCAAAGTGTCTAATTCTAACATTTGGTAATATTTCTATTCAAAATCGCTATTCCTCAATTTCTAAAAAATTTAATTGAGGCAAAACAATAAATTCGAATTAATCGATTAAATCGGGAAAATCGCCCAGCCCTAATATGAACCCTTTAATAGTTAGAGTTTTTATGTTAATGTTTTTATTTGAATTTTAGTCATTTTTATTAGTTTTTGTTTTTAAAATATGCCTATAATTTTATTTTTATTAATTTTTATTACAGTTTTAGTTTTATATATTTTGGTACATTAACTTGGCAACTAAATAAAATAAAATAATTTTTTTCCCGGTATTTTTTTTCAGGTAATTATTTTATTTCAAGTAACAATTTATTTATTTGTATCATTACTTTTTAATGGTTGTAGTTTTAAGTTAACTATAATAACCCTGCTTTGGTTACAGTTAGAACTACTGCATCACGTTTTCCAAAGAAAAAGGGGGAAAAAAACACAAACTAAACAGACTACAAACACACACCTCATTGTCTTCACAACACAACATTACTCTTGCCCTGTAATTGTGACACGTCTCCTGGTTACCCCAAAATACACACACACACACAGGCATGATGTCACACATGAGATGTGGAGAGGTCAACCTTCACAGACATGCAGGGAAGGTTTGTGGGGGAAGTAAGAGGATTTAGGACTGAGGGGCACAAGAGGGGGCACAAGAAAAGCTCAAAACAATGGTGCAAAGCAGAAACAGAGAGCAAAAGAAAGAGGGGTTGGGGTCAAGGGATGCAGAGGATAAAGGATGCCCAACAGATGGGCAGTGAAAAGAAAAGACAGACAGATGAAGAAGAACAGAGGAGAAACAAAAAGGTGGAGAGACAAACTTTGCTGACACACAAAGATCTAAACCTTACAAAATCTCCACGTCTGGCAGAAAGTCTAGCAAGTATTTTAAACTGATTGTGTTTAGGGTTGGCTATTGAGAACTGGTTCCAAATTTCCAAGACTGGAGGATTTGATAAGACAAGCAATTACAGTTCAGCTTATCGATTCATGTGTGTGCATTTTGTTGTGATTTTCAACCATTTAAGCATAAGAAGATGCAAACGCCATTCTAAAAACACTGCGCTCAAGTTAAAAGAAGTTCACTCCCATCTTCTTGCATGTTTTACCTATTCCACTGCCCGCGTCGCATCTTTGGCAACACAAAAGCGCATTCTGTGTGAATGGCGCTTAGCTCTATATTTATGGTCCTTCACAGAGCGCGTCACACGTGACCGGTTAATCACGTGCGCCGACATGCATTTGAATCGTTCTTTTCTCTTTACTGTTAACACCGGCATATTGTCAAAGTGTCTAATTCTAACATTTGGTAATATTTCTATTCAAAATCGCTATTCCTCAATTTCTAAAAAATTTAATTGAGGCAAAACAATAAATTCGAATTAATCGATTAAATCGGGAAAATCGCCCAGCCCTAGAGAGACAAACTTTGCTGACACACAAAGATCTAAACCTTACAAAATCTCCACGTCTGGCAGAAAGTCTAGCAAGTATTTTAAACTGATTGTGTTTAGGGTTGGCTATTGAGAACTGGTTCCAAATTTCCAAGACTGGAGGATTTGATAAGACAAGCAATTACAGTTCAGCTTATCGATTCATGTGTGTGCATTTTGTTGTGATTTTCAACCATTTAAGCATAAGAAGATGCAAAAGGAAACTCAATCTGGCACTTGTCCGCATTTTCTCCAAAGCATGCGCACAAAAAGCAGCTTCATATAGTGTGTGAATTCTGAACTTTCTTTCACATCGTCTTGTACTTAGACAAATACACAGAATTACGTTAAAATATCCGTGTAAACACAGTAGGTTTTGTCTTAAGTGAACGCAAGCAGCATTTAAACTGAAAATTCATGTGTAGAATTTGATCGGTACATTAGGTCTTAAAGTGACAGCAGCGTAATATTCCTGCAGTTGTTTGCGCCATTAATGTTTATCAAAGAACAAAAGAAAAAGAAAACTCACTGATCTTGACTTTTATAACTTCAATAGGGATACATCTATATTTCATTTCTAAGTAAACTATACAGTGTTATTTTAAATTTGATTTCTACTTCTGTACCTGAACTTTGTTCAGTTGTATTTATTTGTGCTGTTGCTAATTCGTTTATTTGCTTTTATTTTGTTACTGACCGTTTACTTGTTTTTAATGATGTTTGAAATCTATATTAGTTAGTCTAGTTGTTTTTTGCTGTGGCATTATTGGTAAAACAATAAGCAAAAGTTCATTATGCAAGTATTCTTTAGGCTGTTGATTTTTTTATGGTATTCAGCGGTAACCGAATGTTTTGCAAAAAAAAATAAACTGGCTAAATATGTTTGATATGTAAATGTTTAACTTAATTTTCTATACCTTATTGGAATCTAAACTGGTAATTGTGAAGAATAATATTCTCCAAGCAGAATCAGAATCGCTAAAATACAAGCCCAACCATAATTGTGTCACGTTATTGCTTAATATTGCTTACTCAAGTTTGTTAGCCACTACCCTTACCAAACAACTTTCCAAAAACCCAACTGAAACCAGGTTGAAGGTCAGATCAGACTCCTCCTCTACAAACCCATTGAGTCAACCACAAGTTAAGCCAAGTGCCAGTCGCTCTCCCACATTCTCCACCAAATCACAATCGATCAATTACATCATTAGCCAGGCATTTTCAGGCTGATCTGGCATCCTGAAGCAAGCCTGTTGAACTCTGGATAACCTGCTGACTTAGCATATGCGGACCAAAAACAGCCAGGGAGGGGTTGCTTGGGCTGCGGCATGGGATTGGTTGAGAGAGAAATCAGGGTGGAGATGAACTAAGGTACTGTGCCAACTAGGTCTGGGTGGTTTGATAAGTCGATCAGTAGAGATATTGCTGTATGGTTTATTATGCGTTTATATGGCTATAAGTGCAGAGAACTACTTTATATTATTTACACATGAACAAGATTGAGGTAAAATTAGGTAAAAGCATGAAGTAATACAAATCAAGATGAGGAAAAACGTATTAACTTTAGAATGTTTCATTGAATTTTATGACTTAAATTATTGTGATTTATCTCCAAACTCTAGTGCCAATGGTAGTGGATGGTGACCGGGCGTCCTGAACTCAAATACGTAAATAATGTGTGCACAAATTGGTAGAAGAGGCTATTGTTGGAAGAGAACTACAGTAGAAGTTTCTGGAATCTGGCCGACGTCCACAATAAATAGCGATAATTAGAGTATTTTTGGCTCTTTTAAGTGTCAGCGCTTTGTACTTTGTCCAGCTCAGAAATGCAGGCCAGTTCAGACTGGCGCAACTTTCATTGACCTGTTCGAGGGGTCAGCGAGGCTCCTATTCCGGCACAGGGAAAACTTTTTCTCTCTCCTGACCATCTTTTTCTCATCTTGTCATTTTCATAGACTTCCCAGATAGGTTAGGCTGACATTAAAATGAAAAATAACAGCATTATGCCTTCCTCTGCCTCTTTTCTCTCCTGCTTACTCTGCGATGAGAGTATTAGACTGAGCCAGACACAAAAGGGCTTTACGGCCATGCAATAAAACAGAAAAGAAAAACAGAGACCTTCTGAAAGACTGCTTTTACTTAACCCAGAAAAGGGGCCCTAAATAGGGAGCATGTATATGTGTGTGAGAGCCTGGCGTGTCTGCGTTTGTACATGTGTGCATGTTCTTGGGCGTGTGCATGCAAAAATATAGTTTGAGGTTTAGATGGGGCAGTTCTACTCAAACAATAAACTAGTGCAGACAGCTGTGAATTAAAAGGGCAGTTCCCCCCAAAAAATTAAAATTAAGCCTTCCAAGTATTTTAAAGCTGCATTATAGCTTAGACACGTGCACAATACAAACAAGAACACCATATATGGCTTTAGAAGACTTGAAATATAGCTCGCATGTTATATGGAAGAGAAAATAAGTGGTCAATCAATACTCATTTTTAATGACTGGCAATGATTTGATAATATTTTAGTTTATCAAGGATGTATTAAATTCTTTAAAAGTGACAGTAAAGTCATTTTAAAGTTTTCTCTTTCAAAAAAATAAATGCTTTTTGAAACTTTCTATTCATCTAAGAAAACATATTTTTCACAAAGATATGAAGGTATACTGTATATAAGCACAACTGCTTTCAACATTGACAATAATTAGAAATGTTTCTTGAGCAGCAAATCAGCATATTGGAATTATTTCTGAAGGATCATGTGACACTGAAGACTGGAGTAATGATGCTGAAAAGTCAGCTTTTCATCACAAGAATAAATTACATTTTAAAATATAAAAAAAAAAATTATATATATATATTTATATATATATATATATGTATATAGATAGATAGATGTAGATAGATATATAGATATAGATATAAAATTTCCATATTAATGCTTAAATCAGTTTGCAAATCAGGTACGGCAGGCAAAATATCATCTGTCTTATCAGTCTGGCCAACATATAGATCTATCACTATGTAAATGATAACAAAATTTTCTTTCTTCTTTTTTTAATATACACTCACACTTTATTTGCTCTGCTGTCCGCTCAAAGCTACCCACAGTGCGCTGTTTACAAGTGTCCAAATCAAACAAGTATCTAAACTAGTGCTGGGCGGTATGACCAAATATTTATATCACGGTATTTTTCAAAATTATACCGGTTTCACGGTACATGGCGATATTTTTTTTTCAAGCATGACCAGGCATTAACCATATTTTCTACTGATTGAGAGAGGAAATACTGCAGTATATTGACTTAGAATGCCCTATTTTACCGTCATGATGAGTGAATATTGTCAAAAAATACCACACTAAATAGTGACTAAACACGACCTCTTTTAACACATGTTAACCAGGAGTCACTCTCACTTATAATCACAGCATCGTCTGATAAAATCAACATGCATCTACACTAAAGAGCGGCTATGTGGTGTTTATCCAAAAAAGTCGCTAGGTTTGTCAGTATGAATATTCTATGGAAAAAAGCCGCTAAAAGGGTCTGAAAGTAGCTAAATCTAGTGCTAAAGTCTCGCTCGTGTGTGTGTGAGACGCGGGAGCTGATGGCAGGGGGCGGTCAATTGGATATTGTGGATGAGTTCTTCTGTGTCATCACGTTCTATTAGTTCTACAGCTTCAGTTTCTGAACTTTCACGCTTAGTAACACATACAGCTGTTCCCTCACCACAGTGCAACAGTGAAAAGGGACCCCTTTCAAACAGTGTCGCGTTCCCAACGTTGTTTTAATGACATGCACCGGTATTGCGGTATTTTAAAAATTCATATCATGACAAAAATAAACACCGGTATTCGATATGAACCGGTATACCGCCCAGCACTAATCTAAACACATGTAAATAGCACTCACCTACTACATCCAGCGTGTAGGTGTGATTGATGGATCCGTAAGCGTTCTCCAGCAGGCAGGTGTAGTTTCCTTTATCAGAGGGGACGACGCTCTCCATGATTAGAGTCCAGTGCTGGAGTCGGAGCTGAGCCGGACAAATTTTAAAAAAAAACTTAGTACAACAGAACACATTCAGAATAGTTTAGTCACTTGTTTATGCAATGTTCCCAGTTAACATAACCAAACACAGGTGGTTGTTTTTGTTATTCTCGAAATCATCTCAAATAAAACTCCAGGTTTAGTCAAGCATCTATTATCCTCAATTTCACACCTGTGTGTGACGTCTTACAAAATGAAGGGCAAATCTGACAGCAGCACTGACTGAACTAACAAGAGTGAGAGAAATTGGCCTAGAAGACGAGGGTTTTTCGAGCAAGAGCACCATGGGAAAAGTAATATCGCCGTGCCGACAGACGAGCGAGCTCCCGCTCCCACCCCAGGAATGTAGCTCTCGTGACTGCAGGCCACAAAATCCAGCGACTCTTCCATGGAGACTTTCACTCCACAACCCTCGGCCTTCTGAGACCCTTCAAATGACCACAAAATAAGGGTTCATCCACCTGAGGCACATGTTATCCATAAACCATAAGCTCGCTTATTTTATGAAACATTTTGGGCTTATTCTAACTAAATGAGATATTTTTCATGAAGATTTGTTTTGTATATTCTAAAATGCAACAATAATCATGGTTACAATAGTTAGGCTTCACTAAGACCAAAACCGGAAAAATACACTTTCGATAAAATGTAAAACATGAAATGTGTGTCGATTGAAATAAAATAAAATACAACTTTTTTTTCAACTAGTTTTCAAGGCAACAATTATAATTTTCGATTTGTTTATCTTCAAACTAAAACTGAAATAAAATAACTAAAAACTATATAGATACATTTAAAAGCTAAAACTAATATAATGATAAAAACACAACACAATTACTAAAACTTTAACTAAAATGAACATGAAAGCAGAAACTATAAAACTAAAATCTATTGCAAAATATTAACAAAAACTATAAAAGTACCTCAATAAAACTAAAATAACAGGTCATAATCTGATGCTTATCTTTGATGACATATTAATTTTTTATGTTTAAAAAGCATAAATGTGACCCTGGAGCACAAAAGCAGTCTTAAGTCGCTGGGGTATATTTGTAGCAAAAGCCAAAAATACATTGTATGGGTCAAAATTATTGATTTTTCTTTTATGTCAAAAATCATTAGGATATTAAGTAAAGATCATGTTCCATGAAGATATTTTGTAAATTTCCTACTGTAAATATATTAAAACTTAATTTTTTATTAGCAATATGCATTGCTAAGAACTTCATTTGGACAACTTTAAAGGAGATTTTCTCAATATTTAGATTTTTTTTTGCACCCTCAGATTTCAGATTTTCAAATAGTTGTATCTCGGCCAAATATTGTCCGATCCTAACAAACCGTACATGAATGGAAATCTTATTTATTCAGAAATTTAAAAAAAATTGACCCTTATGGCTGGTTTTGTGGTACAGGGTCACATATTTTAAAAGTTATTATTGTTATTATAACTTTTAAAATACAATAAAATTAAATCACATTTTATCTTTAATAAACCAAATGTTTTCATTAGTTGTTAGTTGTCATGAGTTTTATTCAAATGTTTCATCTGATCAATTAAGGTTCTTCAGAAAACATCATCAATAATAATAATTCATAATTAAATAATTCATAATAAATGGTCATTTGAGTCTGGATTATCAAATGAACCAGTTCATGGTCCTGTAGTCAGACACTGACTCATTTCTGAGTCTTCAGATCAATCGAGCGTGAGCAGCTCAATCATTAGTGACCTTCTGTGTGGATCAGCTGTGTTTTCAGAGAAGGAAGTGCAAACAGACACTGATCGGGGTACAACGACCAATCGCCCCGCACATCTATTACACTTTAACCAAGAGTCAGTGTTTCACCAGCTGTTTCATGCCTACAATTCTGACTCTGCATGTATAAATAAAATACTTCAATGTAACTATTTTGCTTTCTAAAAAGCTTTTTGTTTTGGCTGTTAAGCATTAATAAATTTACCATGAGTTCCAGATCTCATACAGCACTAGTGAATCTCTCTTACCTTGTAACCGCCCATGCGATCCTCCTGTTTGAAGGGTTTTCCATTTTTTTGCCAGCGCATTTCAGGCTTGGGATTTCCTGCCGCTGCGCACCGAAACTTCACAGTGTTGGCAGCAGGTACGGCGTGCAGCTTCTTCTCCATCTTCTCCGGCGAAGTCCAATACGGCGCCACTGCAGGAAAGAAGAAGCAATTACAAACATTTGCATCATCCAAATATCAACAAGAACCACATATTTGCAGTGCACTATATATATTTCTTTGATGTGCCGAAGCCTTTAAGATTACATGCAGCTTTGATATGCATCGCATAAAACCTCCATGCAAACTGGAGATTTTTTTTTTTATCTACGCCTCCACTCTTATCTGCTTTCAGCCGTTCATAGATCAGCCCCTGACATCTACAGTGTGTTTTCTATATCTATGTTTATGGAAAAACTTAGGATCAAAGCCAGGAACAGTAGCTTTTGGATTGTACAGTAGATGAATCAGCTTGGATTGTACAGTACACTGAAGATGAATCACTAAGTATGATTTTTAGTTCAGAAGATTGGCATTAGTCATATAACAAATCAATTCAAAATCAAAATTGCAATATGACCTTGTGCGACTGCTAAATCAATCAGCGATTTAAAAAAATTGAAATTTATTTAAATAAATATTACAACTATTGTACTATGAAAAGTTAATTTTGGCCTTATGTGTCTGTGCAGTGAATGCAGTGTTGTTATTGTAAAACAATTAAAACTTTTTGTATTCATTGAAATAGCATTCCATTAAAAATGTAATTAAATAAGTGGACAAAAAAACGTCGAAATTACAAAAAGGCTTGCAACAAAAATCAAATAAAAAATATGGCAAGTAAGTGAAATAAATTAGTTGAAGTACTAAAATTACTCAAATTAAAACATTAAAGCTATATAGAAATATAAAAAAAACTATTCAAAATGTATAACTTCAACTAAAATTAAAATGAAAACTGAATACAGCACATAAAAAATGCCAAAGGACACTGATTCAATGACACAAAGAAATTCAATGAAATGGCAAATCAATCCGAGGTCCATTTTGATTCAACCCCAACATCCCAAAAGAAATGCATCATTGCCAAGAGAGAGAAAGCAGGAGCCCGTCTGAAACCCAGCAAGGGGAAAGAGGAAGGCATGACCACGGATGCAAATCGAAACAGTTATTCACACTCGCAGCACTGCATGACTGCACCGCCCATCTGCTTAATGGAACCCTGCAACTCACAGTGAGCGGCTTAAATAAAAACATATTCCCATTTGCTCTGAAAACACACAAGAGAAAAGAAGGATAAAACAAGTCGGTCCAAAAGCACAGCGGCTTGCCAAGAAGGAACTGGACCATCACATCCAATTTCTTTTGTTCGACAGACATGCTAACCGGAAGGTTGCAAACGACTTGATATCAGACGTGTAAACAGACATCTTCCCTTCAGCGTGAAGGCATGATAATTGGTTTTCAACTCAACCCTTTTCTTCGACGTCTATCTGTCCGTCTGTTTTCTTTCCTCACCACCCAACTTTTTCATCTCACCTCGTGGGAATTCTTTCGTGACGGTCGTTCTCTTTGACCTCAGCGCCCTGACGGACAGCAGACTACATGTCTGTAAGCCCGACTCCTTTTAACTTTGTTAACGGTTCAGGTTTTCGTTGAGAAAATGAAGATGGGAATGACCCTCAGACGTTGGGGCAGTAGGGTCAGATGTGCTGGGAAACCCCAAAACAGGTGACCTCCAGTGAAAGATGGACTGACCATTGAACCTTTATTGACATTTTTCTTCAAAAACTCTGGGACTATCAACAAATACCACCGGTATCTGCAAAAATCCATCAGTAAACAGAAACACTGAGACATCCCAGCAGCCAGTTCCATCAAATTACACAGAGAAAGAAAAAACATGCAAACCAGACCTTTAGACTTTAAACAATCCCAGTGTTGTCTACTCCAGCACATCTCATACGAAGGCAAAACATCTCACAAATAAAGGAAACTTTCTCGTGAGAGGGGGAAAAAATTTGTGTTTTTGAGAGTGTGGTTGTTGAGGCCCCTTTGCACAGAAATATCAAAGAGTTCTGAGTGGTTCAGCTGGGCAGAAATCCAACCCACTGAGCCCGAAACCGCCCCAAGCACAATGCTAAACACCCCTCCATCCCAACCCCAATCCCCCCACACCCGCCTCAGCTCCACTCGTACGCGGCCAAAGGCCAGACCTCCAAAGCATACACAGAAAAGTGTTGGTGCAGATCCAAACCAGAGCCCATTAGCTGGAAGACCTCGCTCCACCCCTCTAACCAGACCTTTAGACTTTAAACAATCCCAGTGTTGTCTACTCTCATACGAAGGCAAAACATCTCACAAATAAAGGAAACTTTCTCGTGAGAGGGGGAAAAAATTTGTGTTTTTGAGAGTGCGGTTGTTGAGGCCCCTTTGCACAGAAATATCAAAGAGTTCTGAGTGGTTCAGCTGGGCAGAAATCCAACCCACTGAGCCCGAAACCGCCCCAAGCACAATGCTAAACACCCCTCCATCCCAACCCCAATCCCCCCACACCCGCCTCAGCTCCACTCGTACGCGGCCAAAGGCCAGACCTCCAAAGCATACACAGAAAAGTGTTGGTGCAGATCCAAACCAGAGCCCATTAGCTGGAAGACCTCGCTCCACCCCTCTTTCCAACAACTCTCTTTAATATTTAGTTTTGCACAACTCAAAACAGATTCTGGTGGGTATGGCACTCGTTTCAACAGAGGAAATGCAGTCAATATCCTTTCCTCACCTGTCACGGCTTCTCTTTCACATAAAATTCTAGAAAATGTGAAGCGATCAGGGATAACCATGACAAAAAAAACCCATAAATTTCTGAAAGAATGAGTCCTGAAACTGGAAATAAGTTGGCATTTTTGATCTTACAAATCCATCGTCCCAAAGTCAATGGGTTTTTGGCCTGAAATAAGGTCTGTGGTTAAAGGGATAGTTCACCCAAAAATTGTAATTCTGTTATTAATTACTCACCCTTCGTTCATCTTCGGAACACAAATGAAGATATTTTTGATGGAATCTGAGAGCTGTCTGACCCTCCCATTGACAGCAACGCAACTGAAATGTTCCCAAGTCCAGAAACGTAGCAAGGAGATCTGTAAAATAATCCACGTGACACGTCTCCTTGCTACGTTTCTGGATTTGGGAACATTTCAGTTGTGTTGCTGTCTATGCAGGGTCAGACAGCTCTCAGATTCCATCAAAAATATCTTAATTTGTGTTCCGAAGATGAACGAAGGGTGAGTAATTAATAACAGAATTACAATTCTGTTAGAGCACAAAGACACAAAGAAGAAGGAAAGAGAAGGCCTGGAATTCTGGGAATGTGTCTGTGCTGTAATTCGCTCAAGATGTTGTCCTGTTTTATTTTACAACATAAAATACATCGGTAATACCCCACTCGTGATTTTTTAAAGCTTTTATGCATCTTGAAAAAGGTGACTACAGAATGTGACTACAGAAGTTGTTGGATACATTAGACATCATGTTGAACTCATGAACTCACTAGCCGCTTTTACAGCTTTGTTGTGTTTATAATCACGCTCTTGCAAACTAATTCTAACTTTGCAACTAGTAGATTTTAAAGGATTTAAAGAGTTGTTGGAAGTGTAGCGGTGGTGACGATAAAGTCGTGCGACTGGTGTAGTTTGTTTATATAGTAGCTTTAGCTTTTTACCTCTGGCCATTGTATTTAGGCTTCAAAATTCATATGAGTTGTGTTCATTTGTGAAGATTATCATGATGGAAAAAACATGGAAGAATCATAAACTTTTTTTGGTCACAGAAGCCAATGGAAAAATCCTTGGCTTTTTGTCGAGGCAACCAGCTAACTTTAGGGGTTTGCCTACAACAATACATCACCCTTGCAGTACTCTATTTATTAACAAGATTTTTAATGCCCTTTAAATTTCTCCTTTTTCTATATTTTGTTAATATTTCACCTCAGGTCTTTCCCTTTTACCATTCTCAGAGCGAAGCCCAATTCAAAACACTCTTAGCAGGTAATTTACAGACAGGCCTCTCATGGACCGAGAAATGGAGAGCACAAAGACACAAAGAAGAAGGAAAGAGAAGGCCTGGAATTCTGGGAATGTGTCTGTGCTGGAATTGCTTGGTGACATAGTTAACATCAGACTCCACTGCAGGCTTGTCCTGTCAGTAACAAAAATAGCAAAAAACAATACCTATGCGAATATAAAAACAGCATGCCAACCGTGTTGCATCTAAATTCAACATTGGAAATACAAGTGCATTTCACATGGTACTCTGTGACAACTGGTGTTCGGCCCCCGGTCCCGATACTCACGCATTTGCTCGCCGTCCACCCCGACATCGTCCGATCGCTCCGTGTCGTCCTCATCGTCACCGGATGAGATGGCATCTGCAGAGAGTACCGGGAATACTGTAACCGTGCTTTGTTTCTCCTGCCGTCACAACACCCACACGCCTATCACTAATCAACTATTTGCTCTTTTTGACATTAATATAGTAATAACAGTGCTGAACACAGCTCATCCAATCAGAAGTTTAAGTACAATTTTAGAGTGCATTTTGAAAAATAGTATTACTTTTACTATTTGGAGTCTTTATTTTTTAACTCAAGTCTTAAACATGTGAACCTGTTTTAGCACTGATGCCATAATTTGTCATTCATTTGTTATGAATAATCATTGTGTCCATGCAAATTCAAAGAAAAATACGAACTTTTCGTTCATAATTACTGTTTTTAATTAAATTTAACTGACTGACTGAATAAGATATTTATTGATAAATATATTTATATAATTAATTTAGAAATTAATAAACTAATATGTTTGTGTGTGCATATATGCATATATTTTTCGAAATATACATTTATTTATTTATTTTTAAAAATATACACACATATCTCAAATTAATATATAGAAATGTTAATATTTTTAAAAATAAATAACTGTAATATGTCATTTAATGTTACTGTGAGATAAGATTGTGTCCAGTAGCCTAGAGCGACTATGAATGCTGGCTAGAAAACTGTCAAAAAGATGAAAAATTTAGAAAATATTTTAATGTGACATGTTAAATCAGACAAAATGTCTGTATAACACAATGACAAAAAGTGTAAGACATAAGCTAACATCAGGCATATCAACTAAACTAATCTTAATACTCAATTTACAGAGCCAACGAATGTTATAAAAACAATACAAACAAACGTCAAACTCAAGACGTAAATCCGAATGCTTCATGCAAAGTCATTTTAAAGACTACATCTTCCACTGCATTGCAAACTGTAAAAATGCAATGAAAACAGACAAACAGAACCATTCAGTTCAGGCAGATACGGCGTGCGAAGACTCATCTACGAATATCAAAAAGTCTCATTCAGTAGATGGCGCCACCTGTGGTAGACAAGCGTCTCACCTGTAACGTTTACGATGAAACAAAGCGTGTCGCTGGCCCGGGAGCCCGCGGCACTGCACGCATACAGGCCCGAGTCCTTAGGGGTGGCTTCGCGGATCTGTAGCCACTCCTGATCTATGAGCGTGCGGTTGTCAGGGCCCAGCGAGGAGCCGTCTTTGGTCCAGACGATGGCGGCCGCCTCGGGCAGCGGGCAGTTGAGCTTGAGCAGTTCACCCGGGTGCACCGAGCACAGGGTGGGCTTAGAGTTTTGGTTTTTGGTTGGAGGCTCTGCAGAGCGAAGGGGAAAAGAGAGGAGGGCAGGAGGAATGGGGTGACAGGGTGCACAGAGAAAGAGAAAGAGTGTAAGACGAAAAACACTGCACCAAAATGACATCCCTAGAGTGACTAGTGAGGAGAAGAGGCTTCAATTAAATGAATAGTTCACCCAAAAGACAAAAAATCCCAAAATACAGACACCTCAGAGCATCCCATTAGCTGTGAATTGTGTGCACAGAGCATTTCTGGAAGCATGCAGCTGTACCAGTGGGGAAAAAAGTGTGGCGTTAGCAGTGCGCTGACATGAAAGAGGTGCCAGTCGAGAAATAGAGCCCAATATTTGTTCATTTCATAAACAGAGCCTTCGGTTTTCCTTTCCCTGTCATTTCAACCTCGACCTCGAGCATTATAATTAAGCCTGTTATTGCCAGTTTATTCCATTATCTTTAATTATGCTCTACAATGACTATATTGGCTAGCCAAATGCTCATAAGGAATGCCAAGAAGGTACCAAAGTGAGGCACCTAAAACAGAAAAATCAAAGGCTTGATTACAGATTGAAATAAGGTGGAGCAAAAAATCCAGTGTAAAATGCTGGAGTGCACAACAATAATGCTTTCCATATAGTGTCAGTACAAATATCTACAAATATTTAGTTAGTTTTGCATAATATTCTATAAAATCATGTTTTATATATTCAATTATACATATAACATATACTTATATGTAATTAGAAATATATTGAAAACATTGTTTACATATGGATATACTATTTAAATAAATAAATATATATATATATATATATATATATTCTATAAAATAATTGTTATATTATTAAAATATACATAATTAGTTTTTTTAGATACTGAATAATTTTTTTTCAATTCATTTTTTTTTTGTAAATTATAAACCCATATCAGCTGACTACTAGTTATGTGAAGCAAAACATACCAACTATATCCATTTCAATTCACCTGAGATTGCATTGAGAGCAAAGCCAAGATGAACAGAAATCAAATGCCCCAATCAGGTCAGAATGAGAAGTAGAGAGAGAGGAATTAAAGTTATTCTATCCGTTTAATTCACTTAATCTTATGGGTAGAATGATAAACAATGACTAACACTGCACTGCAACCACATCGGTGCCTTGATGCTGATACACAATGACTCAAATGAGGTCGAAACTGCCTTCAGAAAAAAATCCATCAACACTTGCTAATACAGATGGAAACTGTACAATCTGTATGATACAGTCTGAGCAACACCAGCACAGATTTTACATTTCTGGGCAATTAACATAGCTGGATGATTAAACCCAGACCACAGAAATTCAGCCCAAACCACAAACACGTGCAGCAAAACCCCGGACTAATTGTTCAGTAATTTGCCCAGTACACCATGATCCACTTCTGTGACAATGAAAAGTGAATGCAAAATGCAAATGCGTGAAGTTTAAGGACCACTAATAAACTTTCGACACCGTATTAGATCCCATGATTCTACAGTACTAACAATAACCTAGTGCATCTAGGCGGAAACTATGAATTAAGGCAGACTAAACAGCTTTCTAAGCATACAAAAAGACAAACTTTGAAAGCGAGAGGTATGGAAAAACATGGTCAGACTTGTCAGAAATAATCAGCGGCGCAGAGACACTCCCAACCTTTCTCGTAGTAACACACCTATCTTTCTGCACATTCTTGTCCTTTTGTGAATGTGTATGGCAGATTGAACTACACACCACAGGAAGGAAAAGTCATATGACTTGCGTTCAGTCCTCAAGGGGTTTGGAGTGTGCTTGAAGGTCTAAACTCTCTCCCCAGGCACGTTGCCCTACACACGTTTAGTTCCTGTATTGTTCCTTTTTTCGCTACTCCGGAAACAATTACCCTTTCCTTTATGCCTTTCGCGACGGTGCGGCCTTAGAACGAACTCTGATGTTGATTGATGGGACCGGTATTCATTGCCTTGCTCTTCCGGAGGCCTCTGTTTGTCCAACTGTTATTTAACTGTAATTGGTTGCGTATTTCCTTCTATTGTACGATTAAAGACAAACTGAAAAAAAACGAGGCCTGCTCCCACTCAAGTCCTGTTAAAAAGCCAACACATGTGGATCAGTTTTTTTTACATACACACTTAGGAAACTCTATAGCATGACCAGTGGACTATCGAGTCTCGCTAAACTTTTAGTATATAAATAGCGAACAGATAAAATGCAAGTAAGCAGTGCAAAAGATTAAGCTGTGCATGCTGAAAGCAGAAAGAGCCATGCAAAAAATGCAGAAGGAAGGAGACAGAAGAGCTCTCCAACTAAATAATCCAAATTATAATGGTTTTATACATGCATGAATTTGGAAGACAATTGTATTTAGAGTAACTCCCAGTGCATTCAAGCTCATTTTGATTACACTTTTCATTTTATTTTAAATGTTAACTAATTGTTTTTTGAATCTACCGTCATGTTTTACCAGCAGTGCTACGAAGAAAAGACAAACCAGCCAGTTTCAATCAATTTTAGCTGATCAAATGACTTTGTCGACATTTAAAAACAGCTTAATAATTCAAAGGTTAAGAAAGCTTTTCTCACGGCGCTATGATCAATTTGGTCCGTTCTGGCAGTGAGGAACTTGATGCAAGCTCAACCCTCTTTAAACATTTGACATGCTTTCATTCTCTTTACTCTTCAGGTCCAGTACATCTGTTCTTCACCATCAACACCGCCTCGTGGTCCTCTGATTTGCTCTTTGACCTTTCACCTCTCACCCTGCCAACCGGCCCCCCGCTGTCCACAAGACACCACAAATTCACAACCTGTTGACATCCTGCAAATTCCAGATTTTTCTTCCTGGGAAAGGTCAGAGCAGCATCCTACTCTGCAACAATAAACATAGTATTTTCCTCATGTGCTTAAACTGGAATAATATATGAAACACATGCAGGGAAAAAACCCTCAAACTCCATTTCTCGAGGTGTGACTGTATCTGTTCTCCTGTGTTTTGATGGGAAGGCTATTGAAAAGCGTGCTGTGAGTGGAGGTTATTATCAAACGTCCTGTCAGGAGTGACGGATACGGACTGTCTCGCACTTCTCGTCCGCTCCACCAAGTCTCATTTGCGCCTCCGCTAGAACAGATAATTAGGCTCTCGACTAAACTGTGACAGGATCAAGTCTGTCCAATTCTCACACTATCATCCTTCTGTCTCCGGCCGCTTGGCGACATGGAATCGAGACCGCTGTGCTCTTCACTGAGTGCTCGGGGTCAGTCGGATGAGATGCGTCTGCGACGAGACAATGATGAACTGGCTCTCTGATAACAGACATATATACTCTATTTCCCAACCAGGGAGTTGCAAACCCCCAAGTGTTCATAAAGGTACTAGTATATTTGTTAAGGCCAAATGTAGTTTAATAAAAATTATAAATATTAAATAAAATTAAACTAAATTATCAAAAATCTCATCTAATTAAAAAAACAACAATTTTTTTTCATTTTCTTAAGAAGAAAAAAGATTGAATAAAAATGCATAATCCTGAAACATTACTTAAAATCACTTCAGTTCAAAAATAGGCATTTTTGTTGATGCAAAAGTTTTCATTGATGCCAAATGTAATTAAATGTAATTAAATAAAAATGCAAAGTACTAATTTTATTACATTAAAATTTAAAACAATTCTTAAAATCACAGAACGTGATTCATTTAAAAAAAATGCATTTTTGCTATTTTTATAAACTACTTTTTGCTCATGCAAAAGTTAACATGGATGCCAAATGTAATTTTATAATAATGAATAATTCTTACATTTAAATTAAAACATCAAAAAATATCATCTATTTCTATTAAATCTTATTGCCAAAATGATTAATTGAATGAATGATCATTTAAAATCACACAGACTGCTTCAATTTAGAAAATGCATTTTTGCAGTCATTGTTAATGCCAAATATATTTTAATAACAATGCTAGATGAGAGTCTTACAATTAAATTAAAACATCAACAAAAAAATATCTAATTTGCTTCCATTAATCTTATGGGCAAAATATAATTTAAAATCACACAGACTGCTTCAATTTAGAAAATGCATTTTTGCATATCCTTTTTGCAGTCATTGTTAATGCCAAATATATTTTAATAACAATGCTAGATGAGAGTCTTACAATTAAATTAAAACATCAACAAAAAAATATCTAATTTGCTTCCATTAATCTTATGGGCAAAATATTTATTACATTCAATGAAAATGTAAAACATTATTTAAAATAGGGCTGCGATTATATATATTGCATGCGATTATCGTGCAGTCCTAACTTAAAATCACAGTACTTCAGTCTGACAAAAAACTAGCAAAAGTTGTAATAATGATATTCGTGTGAATTGTTATGCCGTTGCAAAGCTATTTTAGATGGTTGATATGGTGTTGCTAGGTGGGTGCTTCCAGATTCACCTTGAAGTCTTGATGGCATTGTGGACTCTAGATATTCCTCAGGTCTTTCTTACAATTCTAATGGCAAAAAGCATTAGCACACCTGCCCTCAATAAGCACACAACTCATCTATATAGACAAAAGGTGTGGGACGAGTCACATTTTAAAGTTTAGTAGTGATGCTTACTTTAGCCAGCGCTGATAATTAGATCACAGGGGTTCGGCAGACACAAGTTAACTCTACGCAAGCTGTGCATTTGCCCTGCTCTCCTGTCACGTTCCCCTCCTTCCTTATTTTCTCACCCTTCCCATTTTCTACTCCAGTTAAATCCCAACACTCTTCCGTAGCCGCTCCTTTTCTTTCCTAATCACAATCGCCTTTCAAATTGTAATTCTGCAAGCTTTATTGTCATGACAATTTGGCATGCCCAGCCAAAAGCACAGGCCTCTCAGGGGCGCCCACGGCAGCACAAGCATCTGGGCAAATCTCATTGGCCAACTTTCCCTCCAAAACCTCTGGAGTCACATATAAACACAGGAATTTGGTGGGGGATTTGAGCAAATTGCTAACTTTAAAATATAGCACGTAACCTGCTCTGTGCCATCTGTGCTGCCTACAGGCATGAATTATGCATAAAATCATGCGGCTTCTTGAGGAGAGGTGTGCTAGTTAGTTTCAAAGTGATTTAAGTGAATAAAATGTGGGGTAAAATAATCACACTATCTTAAAAGTTACCTTTTATGACTTAAAACCACCTAGCAAGCACCCGAAATACTCAGGCAACCTCTTAATAATGTGCTAAAAGTTGAAGAATTCAAACAATTACCCATCAAAATTAGTGATCGACCGATATTGATATTTTATAACCGATACCGATACCAATTATTTGCATGTTTATGTGCCCGATAACCGATATGCAGAACCGATATTTATTTACTGTTATAAAGTAAATAAATGACTGAGTGAAGTAAGTCCATACTTCACTTTGGTTTTTCCTCCTTTCAGTCATCTTAAAAAGTGTTGAAAATTTGCAGTCTTTCATGTTCAATTTAATCTTCACATTACGACAATAAAAAAAAACATTTTATTTAAAGCATCAGCAGCAACACTAATATTAACAATAAGCAAAATAAATGTCGAAGGTCTAATGTTTTCAAATGGAGAAAATAAATAAAGGAAAGGACTCATATCAACTTCATTTTAAACTACAGTTTTAGTAGGTTTATAAGATGTTTAATAGGCTAAAGAGTGAAGAATAATTCACTGGATAATGTTAATTCACTGAATAATATTCTCTGGAATATTGAAATATAACAAACAAAACATCGTATTTTATTGCATTTCTCAACTGGAATGTTATATCAGAATTACTAATAATGGTTTTGTCGTTCTAGATTATGAAATGCCTGCAGACAGCGCAGTTTATCTATGCATTTACACAGAACTATATTCAAACTGCGATCGCTCGTGGAGATAATAAATAATACATTTCCATAGAGTTGTATCTATTTAGATGTTTATTAGCGAAATAATGGTTATATAGTAAATGTTAATACAATTTAGGGTGTTTTAAACAAGTGAATCTTGTTAAAAGTTACATGCTTTGGCCGTGCTGGAGCATTTCCTGAGCATCAACCCAGTGAGTGAACAGCAATATGAAAGCGGCTTCACGAGACTAATGATGAGTATAGACAACAGACAGAGAATTAAATTTAGCGTTTTTATTTCCAACATGCGCTCATTCATGGCTGTATTATTTAATTAATGCAAAGTTACGTCTTTATTGGGAGAGGACTTGACGGATTATCTTAGCCTACGTGACTCCGCCTTCATGAGACGATGAGCATATAGACAACAGAGCGAATTAAATTCAGCACTTTTATTTCCAACATGCACCCATTCATGGCTGCATATTATTTAATTCACGCAAAGTTACGTCTTTATTGGGACAGGACTTGATGGATTATTTTACGTGACTCAGTGAGTTTGTCTCTATTTCTTCGAGCCAAGCTGCATAAACTGCATATCAGGCATTTATGTAATAAAAATCTAATTTGTGCATTAATAGCTGTTATGTTAAATAAAGTTTACTCACTACAGTAAATCAAGTTCTCAAAACACCCACAAGATGGCGCCGTTTATCGGTGAATCCGATATTACAAAACCGATATCCGATTACTATAAAATGCTTAAATATCGGGAAAATATTGGTAAATCCATTTGCGTTTCCTAATATACAGCATATACAGCACACATGTATAAACAAAAAACACTGCAAAGGTTGACAACAGCCAATTGCAACAAAAACATTTTCTGGAGAAAAAAAAAAGTAGTTTGTTTAGTGGGAGAGTGAGGCTTTATTCACCCGAGAAAACACAATAAACAAAGGGTGTGAGCTGACACTTTTATTACAGGGACTTACTATCATGATTTAGGACGTTTGGTATAAACAGAGAATGATTCGCCCAGGAAACCCCCTACTGCATGCAGGTGGTCACTTTAAGGCACGCTTATCGAGAGGCTGAGCATCTCTCACAGTTCTGCTGTTTCTGCTTTGGGTATTGTCACTGTCGTGAACAGGAACGTCTGGGTTGTGAGAAGAAAACCCTCTGGCTAAAAAGGCAGATAGCAAAGAATTGGGGATGATTCCGATTCTGGAAAAAAAGAGTGACGACAGGAAAGACAGCGAGAGATTCGCTTGGATCTCCAGCCAATGTTTTAAACATCATCAAAGCTCTCTTTAACTGTGTCTAATTCTGTCCAAACTAACAAGGCACACACACACACTAAAACACCAGCAGAACCACTCCAATGACAATAAATAAATCACACAATTCAAATGCGATTCCACATTTTCCACCACTGGGTCAGTCTGGCCATACCTCTGGTTTCAACCACAAACCTTATGGGGCGGCAGGGAACGAGAGAATAAAGGGCGAAGATCTTCAACTCTATTGTGCTCTAAGCCCTGTCAGATTACATTTGATCCAAGTTTGCTTTCCCACACTTTCACAATGTGTTGTTTTCCAACCTCTGAGAAGATTTCGACCACTCTCCCAGCCTTTATCACGTCTACAGAGAAGCCTGTTCCAAATAAAACTCATTTAAGTTAGCAATCTATATTTCTATCATATATACAGTAACTCTCACAGAAAAACCAGCTCACGTCAAACTCTGTAGCAATTCTAAACTGATATGCTATCTTAAAACAATTACCCCTTCCAGAAACACAACCGAGCCCTTGGTGGGCTTTGCATGCATCAGGTGGGGGCTGTTGTAGTTTCCCTCCAGGGGTGGGAGTTTTTTGTTGAAATGATACATATAGTGTTCATTGGTACAAAAGCTAAACATGTTTAGCTCAACCATTCAACTACGTGAGTTGCGTCTGTACCACAAGAAACTGGTGTGGTTAGTGCTCTCCAAACCTCCCAGCCTATCTGCATCACATGACACCACTTAAGCCACTTAATCCTCCGTCACATGACCTCTCGTAATCTTCCATCATATGATAGGAGAGAAAAGTGCAAATCGTCTTACAAAGTTCCACAACATACACCACTTAGCATTAGAAGACGAAAAATTAAGCATCTGACTCTGGACAAACGTTAACTAGTAGAGCAATGCAACGCGATATTGCGCAATAGAACGTCTTTTGTATTTGAGACTTAAGTGAGGCTTTACTCTTAAAGAAACAGTTCATCCAGAAAAGCAGAATCTTTCATTTACTCACCCTTGTGTCATTCTAAGCAAGTGTAAGTTTCTTTATTTTGTGGAAAGCACGATATTTTAAAACATTTCCGAGCTGCTCTTTCCCATACAAAGGAAGAAAAAAAGAAGTTTCAAGGATAAAAAGCAACATGAAAGTAGTCCATAAAAGTCGACTCCAATTTTCAGTGAATAACAACTTAAATTTCATTTCTAACAAATCTTTATCAAAAGACTTCAAAATACGGTGAACTTTTTAATCCTTTTTTGTTTTGTTTTTTTGGTTGAAAAGCCGTTTGCAAAGAGCAGAAATTCTTCAAAACATCTTGCTTTGAATAAGTAAAAAGGAAAGCCAAGCAGGTTTTGAACAACGTGAGGTTGAGTAATGTCAGAATTTTATTTTAGGGTGAACTTTCCCTTTAACCCTACTATGCACCTCCTTTAACCCTGAGGTCAAAGGGCATCTGGAAAGTGTTGGTTGGGGGTGGGGTGGCCGCTTCCAGTGATTGTGTTTGACAACCCTTTAATTAACATAGTGATTAAAGCCAGAGGAACAAAAGCAGACTTATCCAACGCAACAGTTCTCATTACCCTGCTGCCCCAAACAAAATGGAAAAATCACATCAATAATCGCAACTACTAATGGTAGAATGTGTCAAAACTGGGCCAGGACACGCCACTGGGAATTCATAAAGTGCCAAAGAAGCAAATAAAATGAGTGTTTTTACTTAGAGTTAGGAATGAAGACGATGACAAACCACATCCCGTTAAAAGGAAGTCAGGAAACCTCCAAAAAGAGCGGAGAATATCTTGTTTCATTTTAGTTCAAATCTGAAAGCATATAAGGTTTATTTTCTTCCCAAACAAACTAATACGGGTTGGTTTGCATCTGCAAGCCAAACTAGCAGGTATGTGTGTGGTCCTCAACTCTGAACAACATTAAACTCAGACAGATGGAGAGAGAGAGAAAATATGGGGGGAGAAAGGAAAAGAGACGTTACGAGTGGAACCACAAAAATCCTAAAAGCGACTCTTTTGAAACGAGCCGCTGTCAGTATATAGCATACGGACAATAATTCCATATATTATAAAACCAGTTCAAAGACTCCAGATATACGCTTAAACCGATTTCTCCACATAATTATCGGAGTTTCAAAGACGTGCTCCATGCAAAAGAAGTACTTCCTAGGGTTTGCATACAGCAACTCATAAAACCTCCAAACCACACATCATTGCAAACCAGCACCTCCTCAGAACTTTCCTGGCTGTCTTGAAGGGCTGAACACAACCGTTTATGAAAAGTTAAATCCCATAAATCTGCACTAACTAATGATGTATGAAGCCATGAGGAATCCTACCTATACCACGAGAAATTCCTTAAAATCCAAATTCCTTATTTTCCCCAAGACTTCCCCCAATAAAAAACAAATATTTTCACACATAGGTGCAGCTGCGTAGGAGAAGAAGGTTGTTTTTATAGCGATTAAGCAGTAAAGAAGCATCTGTTTCCTTGTCGCCACTGAAGTATCGATAATTCCTAACAAGATCCTGCTGCAAAAACTAGGAATGTTCCTTGAACGATATTCCATCACTCTTATTCCTTACCTTCACGTTCACTCGCAGTCTCCACCTTCTCAGCAATCTTTGACGACGGCCTTGCCACGGACGCCGTTGCCAGGGTCAAAAGCAGGAGCGCACCCAGAAGCCACCCTCGGGCGGACATCCCGTCAGCAGTGGGCGTGTCTCCCCATCCCCCCCTCCTCGGCCTCCCCCTGGACATGGATCCCATCTGAGGGGCTCCACCCAACCATGAACTGCAGGCTGTACAGTCGGACACTCACTGGAATTCCCACCGATCACCTGGGCTGAAGAGGGCAGCAGAGAGGACAGTGATGTGGCAGGGGATCCCCAAAATAAAAACAAGAGGAGAAACAATTAGAAAAAAAAGTATTTTTGCCATGCACAATCCATAAAACACTCTGGTTAACACTCCATAGAGTGCACCCTACATATCTAGTGTGAATATTTCAAATCAGTTGACTCTGAAGCACAACTATCTTGCAGAGAGTGCGTGGGCCTAGTTATGAAAGAGACAGATATAAACTAAAGGCCCACGTGTCAAAATGCTGTTAAACGAGCCTTGCCACAGACATACCAAAGCTCTGATTCTTTAGACCTAGCTACTATCTGACACCTACACACTAACCCGACAAAGCACCAAGAGCGACCTACAACTTTGGCTAACTTCCTACAGAACTGACAGGCTACTAATGTAGAAGACAATTTTCCAACATCACTATTAAACAGTGATTTATTTTATCAGGGCGGTAATTCATCTAGCAAGCAAACCATGCATTCGTTTAAATACATTTAGTAGACACTTTTATCCCAAGCATTAAGATATACATATCTTTCTAACGATCTGTCTATTACATCACATCTATTACATGACTTGCATTCCATTCTAAAAGAATCAACTTGATTGGCAGTTTAGAACTCAAAAATGCGATTTCAAACATTCAAAACATGACCACTGAAAATGAACTGAAAACGCGGGAGTCAGTCAGTCACTCTCTGGAGATCTGGCGCGTAAATGCAGTATTGATCTGTTCTGTGATCGTGCGCTTGCATGCCATTCATAGCAGGCATTAATGCTTGTGAGATGATTGACAGCTGGTGGGGTTGCTCTGCAGATTTTTTATTTTTATTTGTTTTTTATCGTGAGAGGTGAGCAATGCAGGATTTTGATGCACAAGCAATCTGAAGGCGTTAATCAGCGTCCTATTCATATTCAAATCAGAACACACAGAAAGGATTTAATGCCAATGCAAAGAAAAACACTGATGTTCTCCTGGAATCAGCTGTACTGTGTATTTGGTTACATTTGAACTGTTAGGCTACTTGAACCTAATGGTCGTTCTTTATCAAGGCCCATTATAAAAAACAACCCTAATGAGTTTATCATTTTATAACTGAAGACTACACTCTAAAAATGTTGGGTCAAATACAACCCAGTGCTGGGTAAAATAGGGACAAACCCAGCAATTGGGTTGTTTTGACCCAGCGGTTGGGTTACTACCCAGAAGGTTGGGTTAAACATTTAACCCAACCGCTGGGTCAAAACAGCCCAATTGCTGGGTTTGTCCCTATTTTACCCAGCACTGGGTTGTATTTAACCCAGCATTTTTTAGAGTGTAACTAGATCGCTTTGTGAATGGACAGATTTTATCATTAGGTCAACTCTAATTAGCATCTAAATTATGATTAGAGTTAATTATTGGTTGATTTTTGCAAATAATATTCTAGTTTATTCTTTGCTCTGTGAGTTTATCACTAACAGGCTATTGACTAAGGAAATCCAAAAGCCAATTATTAATAATGGCAAAGTAAACTTTCTAAAGCAAACTCATGTCAGTCCGTTTCATTTTTATAAGATGATCTAATTGTGTCCACAGATTTCAGGGCAGGAAGCCTGAGGATACTTTAATTGCTACAATGATTAAACGACACTTTAAAAAAAAAAAGAGAAGAAAATAAAGAAAAGGAAACAACAGGTAGGCCAGACTGTTCCAGAAAAACACAAATAATGGTTGCTTTTTGAATCTGAATCCAAATTTGAATTTGAATAGATTGGAGTGTTCTAAAAAATGTGCACGTTCTAAATGATTGCCCTATTTAAAAAAAAAAAAATGAAATCATGACGCTTGAGGAGGAACTACAAATATAAGTGGTGATTTAACCATTTTGACTTATTTTTGACTTTATGCAATACTTCGCAACAACAAAAAACATTCATAGAACAGGTTTTTACGGACGTTCACATTTATGATTTTTTTAATATAGCGTTGGCTTGCAGCTTTCATTTAAGACGACAGTTTTAAATGACATTTTTCTCATACAGTGATAGTATCTGATGTTTCATAACAAGCATACATTTATAATTTTACACTTTGCAAGCTTTAAAAAATAAAAAAGCAAGTGTGCATACATTTAGATAAACTAACTTCAACTATTTTGCTAAATAACCTAGACAAAAGAGTCTGACAAGGCCATCGCTGATCATAAAAAATAGAACTTATGACATTTTCAGTGAACTCCACGTAACTTTAGATATAGCCTAGAATATCCAACTTTGTGCGCATTTAATGTAATATATAACCATGTTTAGTCATTAAGATACATTTGCGTATTATTCAAGTTAAAGGTAATGAATCATGCGTAAAGCCGCAACAATTGACAAACAGTTGCATTTCCATGAAAGACAAGCAAACCTCCGCTTAAAATCTAAACAGAAACACATGTAACTTACAGAGAAGGAGCTGATAGTGAAGTTCAGGATCCGCATATAAACAGGGAGCTCATATGGGCCGAATCCAGTCAGGAATGCGACCAAAACTATTCCCTATTCCCAAATCCAACGGGGCACCGACGACAGGATCGCATGCCAATAGCGACCCACCGATAGTATCCGTGCGTGTTTGTGTAAATCCTTCCAGAAGAGGAAGAAAAAAAATTCGCGTCCCAGAAACTTTTTTTCGTCCGTAAACCAAGTAGCTGTTGCTTCACCAGACGGCTCGTGCAAACGCGCATCAGGATCGCTTTGTGAATGGATAGATTTTATCATTAGGTCAACTCTAATTAGCATCTAAATTATGATTAGAGTTAATTATTGGTTGATTTTTGCAAATAATATTCTAGTTTATTCTTTGCTCTGTGAGTTTATCACTAACAGGCTATTGACTAAGGAAATCCAAAAGCCAATTATTAATAATGGCAAAGTAAACTTTCTAAAGCAAACTCATGTCAGTCCGTTTCATTTTTATAAGATGATCTAATTGTGTCCACAGATTTCAGGGCAGGAAGCCTGAGGATACTTTAATTGCTACAATGATTAAACGACACTTAAAAAAAAAAAAAGAAGAAAATAAAGAAAAGGAAACAACAGGTAGGCCAGACTGTTCCAGAAAAAAAAATAATGGTTGCTTTTTGAATCTGAATCCAAATTTGAATTTGAATAGATTGGAGTGTTCTAAAAAATGTGCACGTTCTAAATGATTGCCCTATTTAAAAAAAAAAAAATGAAATCATGACGCTTGAGGAGGAACTACAAATATAAGTGGTGATTTAACCATTTTGACTTATTTTTGACTTTATGCAATACTTCGCAACAACAAAAAACATTCATAGAACAGGTTTTTACGGACGTTCACATTTATGATTTTTTTAATATAGCGTTGGCTTGCAGCTTTCATTTAAGACGACAGTTTTAAATGACATTTTTCTCATACAGTGATAGTATCTGATGTTTCATAACAAGCATACATTTATAATTTTACACTTTGCAAGCGGTCTTTAGCTTTAAAAAATAAAAAAGCAAGTGTGCATACATTTAGATAAACTAACTTCAACTATTTTGCTAAATAACCTAGACAAAAGAGTCTGACAAGGCCATCGCTGATCATAAAAAATAGAACTTATGACATTTTCAGTGAACTCCACGTAACTTTAGATATAGCCTAGAATATCCAACTTTGTGCGCATTTAATGTAATATATAACCATGTTTAGTCATTAAGATACATTTGCGTATTATTCAAGTTAAAGGTAATGAATCATGCGTAAAGCCGCAACAATTGACAAACAGTTGCATTTCCATGAAAGACAAGCAAACCTCCGCTTAAAATCTAAACAGAAACACATGTAACTTACAGAGAAGGAGCTGATAGTGAAGTTCAGGATCCGCATATAAACAGGGAGCTCATATGGGCCGAATCCAGACAGGAATGCGACCAAAACTATTCCCTATTCCCAAATCCAACGGGGCACCGACGACAGGATCGCATGCCAATAGCGACCCACCGATAGTATCCGTGCGTGTTTGTGTAAATCCTTCCAGAAGAGGAAGAAAAAAAATTCGCGTCCCAGAAACTTTTTTTCGTCCGTAAACCAAGTAGCTGTTGCTTCACCAGACGGCTCGTGCAAACGCGCATCAGCCTTCAGCTACAAGAGATGCGACAGTGCAACAAACCCCGAAGAAAACATCCATCCCAAAATACACATCCAGTGACATGAGCGCAGTCTCTGAGGATACTGGCTGTTCTCAGATGCTTTGTCAGGTTTACACAGATTTTTTTTCTCTCTCCTTCCAACCCCCTGAAGAAATGTCACTCCCCCCTGAAACCCGAGACGTTTCCTGGCTGATAGTTTTGGACTCGGTCTTTCTCCTCCAATCACAGACCTCGGAGCTGGAGCTCCCTCAAAGCTCCGACTCGAGCAGTTCTGCGCAATCCTGTAAAGTTTGTCCGGAGCTGGGGGTCTCCCTCCTCCCCTGCAAGAGCTCCAGTGCTGCAGAATGCCATTCATTCACTGCAACAGCACTACCTAGTGGCAGATCTGTCTGATTATTAACCCTTTGGGGGCCCCAGAGACCCCGGGGCCTTTTAAATTGCATAGGGGTCATGACACTTTCCATTCCATGCATTTGACATTTTAAAACATTCTGTCAGACAAAGAATGTCTGTAAAGGTTAAGAAATTGCATTGTGACATCTTAAAGATTCATTCGGTATATGTTGAGATTTTTTTAAATGCAATAACAGGTTGAGAATTTAACGTTGATATTTTCACAAACATACAGTTTTTAATAACCAGTTTTTACTGAACAAAATCAGCGTAATCTGACCATTTAAGATCATCCACTGCTGACAAATCTAACAAAACAAGAGATTTAAAATGTAGTCAAAACGGTCAAAGGTTTGAAATCATTCAGATTTAAAATAAATAAATAATTTTTAATGAATTTTTACCAAGACTGCATTTATTTGATCACAAACGCAGTAAAACATTTTGAAATATTATTTGAAATATAATCAGCATATTAGAATGATTTCTGAAGGATCACGTGACACGGAAGACTGGAGTAACGATGCTGAAAATTCAGCTTTGTATCACAGGAATAAATTACTTTTGAAAAAATATTAAAATATAAAACAGTTATTTTAAACTGTAATAATATTTCACAATATTGTTATTTTTTAACAAATAAATGCAGCCTTGGTGAGCATAAGAGACTTCATTCAAAAACATTTGTAAAAATCTTAATTATTCCAAACTTTTGAACAGTAGTGTATACTTTTTCTGAAAGTCTAAACCAGGTTTTTTTAAAAATTGTCTAAATCTAAAACACTTAAAATAAATTAATAAAAATAAGTAACTAAGTGGTTATTTTTTAACTGGAATATACCATATTGTTAAAAACTGCCATGATCAGATCATAATTTTGTCTTGTTTAAAGCAATGGGTTTAAGCTATAACGTTTTTGTTTATTATTTTTTTCATGAATTTATGGAAAATCACAGATTTCCGAGCGTCAAAAGAACAGAAAACTGTCAATCTTTCTAACATAAAACTATCAATCAATATTTTATAGCTATTTTGGGGATCTTAAAAGAAATGGGCACTATAAACTGTCTTTCATATGCAAAAGAGCTGTGTAAAAAGGTTTGGAAAGACATGAGGGTGAGTAAATAATGACGGATTTGTAATTTCCTTTAATCTCTGTGTAAACTGCACTACATATCATCCATACTGTTTCATACGGAGCCTGTCATTTTCCCAGCATTACTAGCTGTGCCTGATAGACTCCCTCACGCAGCTCCCCCGTGGAGCCCTCTCTGTCCCAGCGCTCACACAGGGAGGCTCCCTAATCAATGACCCCTAAATGTCAGAGACTGAGGGGCCCCCCTGCCGCGCTCCACACTCCCCTTCCAAACTGTCTTCTCCATTGGACAGGCCCTTTCACCGATCCGAAGAAGAAAGCTAAAGAGTCGCGGAGCAGAGCGGGATTAGGAGAGGAGGAGGGAACTGTGGCGAATATGCCTTTCCCTCTTGTTTTTCCTCTCTCCTCTCCACCAGGCGGCCCGAGCCTCCTGCTTCCCCCCCCCCCTTCCTCATAAAAGAAACGTTCCCATTCACTCCGAACGAGCCAGCTAATAAGGCTGTTAAAGAAAGCAGTGAATGGGGCCTTCGATCACGGCTTTTCTTTCTTTAGCCCAGATTCTCTCGCTCACTCATACACAGTGAAGCCATCACACACTCCCATAAAAGGTGACAGTTTGGATCGCAATGAGAGGGAAGCGGGAAAAGGAGGGGACAGGCCACAGGTTTAGGGGTGTGAAATAAAAGATGGACTATCCGGTCTTTCACGCTCTTCCCCATTGCCTGTCCCGGCCAGATTTACATTGTTTTTATGGCCTGCCACATTTAGCAAACACAATAGAACAGCTAGTGGGAGTCAGAGAGAAAAAGACAGAATTGAAAGAGGTGTTCTTCACTTTTCCTCCTTGTCCAGCTGGATCTAACCAACGGTATAAATCACAAACAATAACCGATGAATTCAAATCTTAAAAATTGTACTAACTCATCTGCAAAAAGAGAAAGTAAGAACATGGCTGCATTCCAGAATTGAATACTAGTTTACTGCACATTAATGCAACATGCTGTCACAAATCACCACATCATGTTGCATGCTAATGGAATAATGTTATAAAAATCTAGCGTAGCGTCAGTTCTGGCAGGTCACGTTAGTCAAGCTCGCATCAACCTATGGGTTCAGAGAGAAAAAGACAGAATTGAAAGAGGTGTTCTTCACTTTTCCTCCTTGTCCAGCTGGATCTAAGATTGTCAACGGTATAAATCACAAACAATAACCGATGAATTCAAATCTTAAAAATTGTACTAACTCATCTGCAAAAAGAGAAAGTAAGAACATGGCTGCATTCCAGAATTGAATACTAGTTTACTGCACATTAATGCAACATGCTGTCACAAATCACCACATCATGTTGCATGCTAATGGAATCATGTTATAAAAATCTAGCGTAGCGTCAGTTCTGGCAGGTCACGTTAGTCAAGCTCGCATCAACCTATGGGAATACGACACCTATCTAAGTATTCATATATAAGGTCCCGCAGTAGTATCAGCAGTTTTCGCATTGCTCAATAGCTAATTACCCTCCTCCATCCCCAACTCCTCCTCTGTCAGTTAGGATTCAGCCTTCTGATTCTCCTTGAATCAGACTAATTCTAAAATGTGTACATAACATTATTGAACTTTAACGATATCTGCAATACATTTATGTTGGTTCTGTTCTGTTCTGCTTTTTCTGCTAGTTGCCAAAGAAATATTTCAAATTTTCATTTAACTTGATGTACTAAAATTAAAGTCAACTAAAACTGAAATAAAATTGTAAAAAATATATAAAATCATACAGACATAAAAAGCTAGTAAAAAACAAACAAACAAAAAAAAACAAAATTACTAAAAATGGAAAATACAAAAATTTAAAACGAATTCAAATTTTGTAAATGTTTGAAACCTGTTCACAAACTGACATCTATTTCAGCAAATAAAGGGATAGTTCGCCCAAAAATGAAAATTCTGTCATTAATTACTCACCCTCAAGTATTTGCATACTATGTACTGCTAATCTGAACATAGCCAGTGTGTCTCAAATCGAACAACATTTTAAATAGTATGGTATAGATGCAACCACACATGCTTTTTCAGCTAATAGGCTATTGGCCACAACCCTTGAACCAGGGTTATTAATTAACTGAAAGTCAAATTAAAACCTTAAAAAATAATTTTTGTCACTTGAAATAAAATAAACATTAAATGAAATAAAATACTTAAAAACATTTTCAGCTTTTTCTGCTAGTTGCCAAAGAAATATTTCTAATTTTCATTTAACTTGATGTACTAAAATTAAAGTCAACTAAAACTGAAATAAAATTGTAAAAAATATATAAAATCATACAGACATAAAAAGCTAGTAAAAAACAAACAAACAAAAAAAAACAAAATTACTAAAAATGGAAAATACAAAAATTTAAAACGAATTCAAATTTTGTAAATGTTTGAAACCTGTTCACAAACTGACATCTATTTCAGCAAATAAAGGGATAGTTCGCCCAAAAATGAAAATTCTGTCATTAATTACTCACCCTCAAGACCTTCATTCATCTTTGGAATTTTTGATGAAATCCGAGAGCTCTCACAGCAAGACAGCAAGGGTCCTAACCATGATCTGTGATCATAATGGCGGAGGACTGTCCCCAAAGAAAAGAAATCGTTGAATAAAGTCGTTATTTTTGTTTTCTTTGTGAACAAAAAGTATTCTCGTAGCTTCGTAAAATTACAGTTGAACCCCTGATGTCACATGGACCATTTTAACAACTTCCTTCCTACGTTTCTGGACCTTGATCGTGGTAGTTACCTTGCTGTCTATGGAGGGTCAGAGAGCTCTCGGATTTCATCAAAAATATCTTAATTTGTGTTCTGAAGATGAACGAAGGTCTTACAGGTTTGGAACGACGTGATGATGAGTAATTAATGACAGAGTTTTCATTTTTGGGTGAACTTTAACTTTCAGAAATGATTGAGTTTGGAGAGATATTTGATGACGTAAAATCATAATATTTGCACTAATAAAAAAGGTAATTGCAACTTCTAGTATCACAATTTTGAATTTATATCTCACAATTCAAACTTTTTTTCAAATTTTCAGAATTGCGAAATGTAAACTCAGAATTTCAAGATATAAACTCAAAATTGCTAGAAAGTAACAATTTGTTTCTCGCAATTCTGACTTTTTTCACAGAACTGCAAGTTGATATCTCACTATTCTGAGTTTACATCTCGCAATTCCGAAAATTTGGGAAAAAATTGTGAGATATAAATTCAAAATTTTGATGCAAGTTTTTTTTTTCACAATTCAGAGTTGCAAGATATAGACTCAGAATTGTGGCAAAAAAGTCAAAATTGTGATATAAAATTACTTTTTTATTTTTTATTCCGAAGCAGAAACAGGCTTCCAAACAATACTGACTACACCAATAGAACAAATTTCAGTGTGAATCATCCTTAAAACCCTATGATGTCAATTGTTCAATTGAATACAAGTATTTACAAAGAACTGTTTAACAAACAGTTTACACAGATTCATTCTGTTCATGTTTCGTGAACACAGTTAGTACAAGAATGCAATTTGAAAAGCAGCTCATGACATAGCAGTATAAATAAGAAAAACACATAATCACAAACACTGGTCATTTATTTAGTCAATCGAGTAATCAGAACACAGCTAATGTACTTGAGCATGAGAACAGCCTCCTAACGGATGCTTAACGTTCATTACAGCTCGGTCCTGCTGTTATGCTAATGTTGAGTGATTTCAGCGAGGCCGTCGACACTACGGTGTTATTTTACCTCCAAAGGGAGTCACATGACCAGCCTGCTGTGTGCTGCCCTTCTGTCAATTGACAGCAAAGTTATGATTTACGCCAGACAATTGTTTGGTCAGCTTTTGGTTTCAAAACAATCCTACCAAAATGCAGAGTTTGTTTTACTCAGAGAAGAGACGAAAAGAAAAACACTCACTTCACGCGTCACTATGAGGGCAAGAATTCTTAGAAAAACATGATGTCACGTATCATCTCCCTGGCAACCTGCATGAGAATAAATATTCATTATGATCATTAAGAAAACACTTTAAACAGCGTTTGGAGCTTCAGGTGTGCCAAATACTTCAACTCCTAAATTATAGAGAACAAAATAATTGTAGGATAATGTCTGCGTAGGTGTTCTTTGCCATGTTTTGTGTAATAATCCACTTGTAATGGCACATATGAAAGTCAACCATGCACAAGTACTATACTTAGTCCTGATCATTACTTAGTATAGAAGAGCTCAATAAGAACAGAAACGCTTTTTAAACTAGATAAAGGTAATGTGAGTGATTCTTACACATGCAAAACTCACAGCCATGATGTTATTTGCTATGTGACTGCTCACTGGCCTGAAAATGGTCCTGCATCAAGCCTTTAATGTCTTGATAGTCCCATTAGCCGAATGACTTGGGATCAAACCTACAAGGAAAACTATATTTTTAAAATGGTCGTGGTTCACCAGTGTCACTTACTGTAAGTAAAAGGTGGAAAACTGTGTGAGTGTGATTTTTGGTCTTTCAAATAGCACTCTTTTATATGTATATGAATGACAAAGGCAGTTGAGGAGCTTGTGGTGTTCCTGACTGTGAGATTGGCACTTTTGGACAGCAAGCATTGGCAGTAAATGGCCCTGTGGTGCAGCTTTAGTGATGCCATTAGTGGTTGTGGTGATGATCTCAAACTGCGGTCCATCAAGCGTTATATGCCGCTTCCTTGTGGATACAGTAGGCAGAACAAAACCTCGTTCAGAGTTTAACTACCAGTTAGGAACCAAAAACACATTCATTTAAGAAGTACAATAAATTAGAGCGCAAAATTATGTAACAGACTTTAATAAAATACAGATTACAAAGATCCGCTACAGATTACAAAGATCTCACAGGTTCTCACAGGTAAAAATAAATAAACTAACAATGCTTTTCTGAAATATAAATATAACTATAGTCATGTATATAAGCAATATAAAGAAATTAGCAAAGATTTGATCAGGTGTTATATCTGAAATATGACGTGAATGAAACCTAAAGGCTGCCAGAATTGTTTGGCATAATTTTTGGGAGCATTTGCAATGTGTGGAGAATAACTAAATCATTATTATCATGTTTTAAAAGTGTAAAACATTATCTTTAGGCATGTTTCTCCCCTGCCAAAAATAAAATAAAATAAAAAATAAAAAATAAAATAAAATAAAATAAAATATTTAATTTAATAAATAAATAAATCTGTTCAAATCATGGCATTTCTTTTCCTTTCAAACACCTTTAAAGGAATAAACAGAGATCGCATTATGAATTTTCCAATCAAATGCATTGATCTGTACGAATCTTATCACCAGTCAAGACTGATACTAACAGCAATGAGTTGAGAAACCAACCCTGTTCATTCCAGGAAAGATCTGTTATTTGCAATGCAATGCAAGATCTTGGTTTTTCCACAAATCTAAGAACTGAACTAGACTCAGTTGAACCTTTACGTTTCAGTTGTTTTATCTTTCAAGTTTCAGTTATCACTAGTTAGTTTTGTAAACAGTGATATAGGTGCAAATAGTTTGTATATAGTTGCACAATGACGTATTAATGTAACAATATAAAATATTTTTTAAATGTACTAAATTAAAGACATTCCATTAGATTTTTACATTTTCTGAAGAAAATGTGAATTTGAGTTGTCACATACATCACAGATCAGTGCAAAATATGTCAAATTCTTCTAGATTTTGCATAAGCTTGTTTCTAGAAGGTACTTAAAATACATTAATATAGTCCTTAATAATATATGCAGAGTTTACAGATTGATCAGGGCCCAAATGAGAAATCGAGCACTCACACTCGCTGCAGAAGTCTAGTGACAGGCATGCAAAATATTCCAGGCACTCCAGAGAGCAGCAGCCCAGACATCTGAAGAATCTGGACACTTCACCAACACACACACACACACACACACACACACACACAGAGAGTTCTAGGGCTGGATGAGAAGACTGCAGGGAAGAGATGAGGGACTGTTAATGCACGGAGATGACAGGAAAGGCCAGAGGTTAAGAACCTTCATCGCTACAAATCACCAAAGACTGACATTTATGAGGCATTAAAGACTTAATTAAGGAGACTCGTTAACATGCTATTCTAAAGACACGTCATATTTCATATTCTGCTCATTTATAACACTCAAAACGTGACACAGCTTCAAACAGTCTCTTAATTATGGTTGCTGACGTTGCTAAAATGTTTCACAGTCTGATCCGACAGGAGAACCACAAAAACTGTTTGTAATCTTATTCTTAAAGGAATAGTTCGCTGCTAAAAAAAATTATGTCTTTGTTTACTCTCTGTCATGTCGGTCCAAACCCATATGCTGTTGTTTTTATCTGTGGAACACAAAAGGACAATTCTGAAGTTATTTTCCATGCGACAGTTCATAGTGACCACATTTGTCAAACAAAACACATCATAAAAGAAGTCCATATGCCTATATTTCAAGTCTTCTGAAGTCAGAAACAGATTGAAATTTGGGTCATTACTCTTTAAAATCCTCCCACTGAAGCTCTGAAATGTCATTTGCATATGCATTTGGGCTTGTTAAGACTTCTTAGTGTCTTCTTAGTTCATTCATGTGATCACAAATACAGTAAAAAATTTGAAATATTTTTACAATTTAAAATAACTGTTTCCTAGTAGAATATAATGTCAAATGTAATTTATTCCTGTGATGCAAATCTGAATTTTCAGCATCATTACTCCAGTCTTCAATGTCACATGATCCTTCAGAAATCATTCTAATATGCTGATTTGCTGCTCAAGAAACATTTCTGATTATTATCAATTTTGAAAACAGTTGTGCTGTTAAGTTTTGAGGAAAACGTGATACATTTTTAAAGGACTCTTTGATGAATTCAAAAGAACAGCATTCATTGGAAACAGAAATCTTTTGTAATATTATAAATGTCTTTTCTGTCACTGTTGATCAGTTTAATGCATCCTTTAATAAAAGTATTCATTTCCCAATGACTCTAAAACTTTGGATGGTACTGTATGTATATGAAACCAGAAACCTATAATGGACTTCAGAAAGTTTTTGGTGCATCTCCAAAGAACCATGATGAACTCAAAAACCATATCAAATGAAAATGACTCTTATAGGAAGGGGATTTTTTTAGGTAATTATCTTAGACCTCTGAAGATTCAGACTGAGAATGAATCTGGATAAGTTCACAGTTCCTCCAGTCTATCACTGCACCCTCTCTTCATACAAACCAACGTGTTTCCACAGTCAACTTATATGGTTCATATCAAGGCCCGGGGCGTATCATGTGCACGCACACACACATTTTTTCACATTTGTTTCATATTCCACTCAGGATATGAGTCATCTACCTCTGATCTTTTAATTATAACATGACAAAAATACATTGCAAGAAAAAGAAAATCCCCCCCGGACTTTTAGGAAGTCTGGGGCCTAGAAAGTGCTGAAATGATGTCAATTAAACTCAAAGGCTGATAAAGCTGTGCTATCAAGGTGTTGAAGTGCATTTTAACAATCTAGTCATACTGAAATCTTCACATGTGGGAGAAGTAGTGGCCAAGACGGGCTAATTAATACAACAACAATAGTGAAGAAAGTGACTGGACATTTATACAGCTGCTTTTATTCAAAATTAAGCTATTGAAAGAATAGCTCACCCAAACATGAAAATATGCTAACAGTTTACTCACTCTCAGGCCATCCAAGATGTAGATGAGTTTGTTTCTTCATCAGATTTAGAGAAATGTAGCATTCCATCACTTGCTCACCAGTGGATCCTTTGCAGTGAATGGGTGCCATCAGAATGAGAGTCCAAACAGCTGATAAAAACATCACAATAATCCACAAGTAATCCACACCACTCCAGTCCATCAGTTAACATCCTGTGAAATGTCCTCTATTCATAATATAATTTCCAGCTCAATTTAGAATAGAAATATGCACAAATCAAGCACTGTTTACAAGAAAAACAGGTCTGTCAGGACTACTATCGTCAAAATGATAGATACTCAGCATAAAGTTTGGTTTGGCGGTATGGTTCTGTTCTGGGCAAAAAACTCCCTGCCCTTCCATGCAGCCTGTCATGAATGAGCAGGGAGAGCAGCAATAATAACCCCCCTAGGGTTAACAGAACAAGGCAGATATCATTAATGTACACAATAATCCACAAGTAATCCACACCACTCCAGTCCATCAGTTAACATCCTGCGAAATGTCCTCTATTCATAATATAATTTCCAGCTCAATTTAGAATAGAAATATGCACAAATCAAGCACTGTTTACAAGAAAAACAGGTCTGTCAGGACCACTATCGTCAAAATGATAGATACTCAGCATAAAGTTTGGTTTGGCGGTATGGTTCTGTTCTGGGCAAAAAACTCCCTGCCCATCCATGCAGCCTGTCATGAATGAGCAGGGAGAGCAGCAATAATAACCCCCCTAGGGTTAACAGAACAAGGCAGATATCATTAATGTACTCAATGATATTTAAGTGTAACACTTTATTCAAGATAAAGGAGTCTGATTAGCAAGGAATATCAGAAAGCCAAGTCCTGACTGTGGCGAAAGGAGGAGCTGGGGATGGAGGAGGGTAATTTGCTCCGGAGCAAGCTGAAAAGCTGCTGAATAATACTGAATAGAGCTTATATAGGAATGCCGCGATAGGTGTCGTATTCCAGAATCAGCTGATGCAAGCTTGACTCACGTGACCTGCCAGAACTAACGCTAACGCTTAATTTCTGCACAAATAATTATGTGGGTGGATTTTGATGTGAGAGGAGAACAGGAGACAACTCGTCACTGGACAGAGCAATATTATGGATTATGGACTCTTATTTTGGCCAGAAGCAACAGTTGGATTTGTTTCTTATTAATTTAGATTTGTTTTCTTACAGAATGGCTTTGTTTCTTACAAACACGCAGCTTTTCACTTCACAAGACGTTAACTGATGGACTGAAGTAGATTACTGTAATGTTTTTGTCAGCTGTTTGGACTCTCATTCTGACGGCACCCATTCACTGCAGAGGATCCATTGGTGAGCAAGTGATGGAATGCCTACATTTCTCTAAATCTGTTGTGATGATGAAACAAACTCATCTACATCATGGATGGCCTGAGGGTGAGTACATTTTCAGCTAATTTAAATTTTTGGATGAACTCTTCCTAAAACATGTATGACGAAAAACTAAAAGTCTATCATGAGGTAGAAACACACAGCTCTTTCTGCTAATATCTGTGTATGTGTTGACCACAGGTTAAGCATTTGTGCTGACCGAGTGAATCCATGAACTCATTCCGTCTGGACAAGCAGGAAATGTGGTTAAACTTTAGCACTAAACTGTCACAAACAGGCCTCGACACAAACCCCAAACACTCCCCATGTGTCATTAGCAGGATAATTATTCAGCGGAGACACTCGTTGCAAACTGTTTTTATAGCATTCATCTAGTTACATTGTGACAATCTGAAACAAAAGTCAAACACAACATTTACTGCTCCTCAGTGACAAAAAACACTGACAAATGAATCGTGACAGCCAATATGCTAGCAATATGTATGCGAGTTAATAGTGAGAATTGGTCCTTAAAATAAAGCATTACTGAAAGTTTAAAAGAACAGCATTTAGTTGATTCTAAATGTTGTCACTTTTGATCAATTTAATGCACCCATGTTGAATAAAACTATTCCTTTCTTTCAAAAAGTAAAATCCCTACATTTGGAAAATAAAAATCTAATCAGTTGTGTTAGCACATTGTTCCCGTTATACTCTACCAGTCGCTCTTATCTTTCATGATGTTCACACTCATCTCTCTTCTGTCTAAACGCGGCCCTCTTCAGACGTCTTTCATCTGGAGATGCATAAAGGCTTTGAGAAGTCTCGGCGAGACACTAGAGAATGTGAAGTAGTGGAAAAGAGGACAAGTAGGAGGGAAGACTAAAGAAACCGGTTTATGATGAACCTCTTCAGCTGTGTGTTGACAAAGCCGTGGATTGTATTGTGACAGCACCTGGCTGCACCTCAGTGAGGAGGGACACAAGATACTGCTGCTGTTACCTCATTAAAACACACAGTGAAGAGAGTCCCAGAACAGAGAACCTGGATTCCCTCTGCTTTATATACAGTTCAGGGAGAGTTCATTCAAAAATGAACATTCTGTCATCATTTATTCACCCTCATGTGGTTCCAAAAGTGCCTGACTTTCTTCCTTCTGTGGAACAAAAAAGCAAATATTTAGTAGAATGTTCAAGCTGCTGTTTATTAAACAAAAGCAGAAACTGTGAAGCCCATGTAACCTCAAATATTTACTCGAAATACCTCCAGAGATTATAATATTTTAGTAATAATCATTTAATATTTAACATAAGGTAATATCAGTTAAAATATCAGGTTTTTTAACAGCACATTTGCATGTTCATGATTGACTGATGTCAGTTAATGGTCACATGACATGCAGGTAAACAAATAAAATATATTTTTATTTTATTTTATTTTACACCATAGATGAAGTCTATAGTACACTGTTTTCCTCAACTTCAGAAATCATACATTGTCAGAAAAAGGGTACCGCAGAGGTACAATTTTGTTCCTAGGGGAACAAAAAATATAAGTGTACCTTTAAAGGTACACAATAGGTCCTTAGGGTACAATTATGTACCCAAAATGTGTTTTAAAGGAACAACTAGAGGTACAAAATTGTACCCTTCAGGGTACCACCACAGTGATGACCACTTGTGCCTTAAAAGGTATAGTTTTGTACTATGAGAAACCAAATAAAATTTAAACCAATCTTTACTAAATTCATAAAGTCAGTGACATATTTTTCTCAGTTTTTCGAAAGAAGAAACGTTTGTTTGCTTGTTTTCCTTTTAAAGGGGTGGTTCACTGGGTTTTTTAGGCTTGATTGTGTTTATGGGGTGCAGTCTAACGTGTTAACGCTTAGTTTTTTTAAAAACGCATTATTTTTCTCATAATTTACCTTTATTCCACACCGCTCTGTCCCTTCTCTGAGAAACGCGCTGATCATTTCCTTCTTTTATGAAGCCCCTCCCTCCAATGAACCACCCCATTAAGGAATATGCATATCTAGAATATATACACAAGCTTGTGATGTTTGGTTGATATAATGTCTTCTCCTTAAATACTTGAATTTATTGATTTATTTATTTAAGCTTCCGCTTAAACATTTATTTCAGTTTATGCTTAAATAAATCAATAATATCAGGTATTTAAGCAGAAACCATTTTATCTAAACATCTATTTTTTATATATAATAATGATTTCTGCTTAAATTACCTCTTTCTTTCTTTTAAACGACTTCTTGGTTACTTATTTACATATAATGGATTCTCCTTCATTGTTTGAAATTATTCATTCATTTATTTATTTAGATACAATGGCTTCTTCTTCTTAAATACTTTAAGTTATTTGTATTTATTTATTTAGAAGGAAACGCATCAAGCGCAGCACACATGTGAACTCCTTCAAAAAGCATCATAGGAAGCATCTCATGAAGTTGGCTGGTTAACGTCCAGAGTTGGAATCACATTTTTGGTGACTACAAATGTCCATTCTTAAATGTATTCCTCAACAGTTTTGATGATTGGATGTCAAATGTGGAAAGTAGTTATAAAAATAAGAACATTTGTCCAAACGATTGACTCGCCATGTACTCAGAAAGCATCAAATAACCATGATGTTTACACACGTCTCCAGTTTTCTTTGAGAAACAGTTAACAGGGTGTCCGTTTTTACAGACGTTCCTCAAATTTTCCACTTCCATTTGTGCCTAAGTCAGAGTCAAACAAAACACCCCCATGTCAAGTAACTTCAGAAGCGGCGCACCAGCGATCACTTAATCTAGATTAAGACAAGATCTCTCGTTCTCATCGGAGGAGTGGAAAGAGGAGGCGGAAAAATGAAAGATTTATTGGCAGGGTTTGCTCATTTCATGCTCTCCAGGCTCAGAGGAGGGAGGTGTGGAGAGACGCTCACGGGTTTGTTTTCACACACATGCTCGTACGCATCAGTCCCGGCCCATTTCACACAACCTCACTGTACAAAGGCCAGGAATTTCAGTCAATGCTCGCTACTGTATCTGACGGGCCGCCTCCACCCGGTGAATAAAGCCCGGGCTGGGTTTAAGCCGGATGTCAGGTCACGGCATGCAAGTCTGCAGGTGAACGAATGACAGATTTACATTGTCGTCTTCCCCTCTGCTCTACTTTCTGCCCGCCTAATGACTCGATTACTCACCTGCGGCAAGAGGAAGCGTGTTCAAACTTCTGCAGTGATGTTGTTGGCACACAATCATCCCCCCTCAGGTCTTCACTAAATGTATGCCAAATTGTTTGAAAACACTGTGGGCAAAGTTAGATTTAATGACTTTATCAGCAAGTAAGAATGAAAGGTGGATTTGCATGTTAAATACTAAAGTTCCTTGGAGAAAGAATCACCGTGTGACTATTAATTGACATGAAAGTGCAGATGAGGAGGAAAGTGGCAACACAAACACTGTAGCCTACAAATAAAGCCAAACTCCATCAGACTACAACACGTATTAACACAAACATTACCGTCATTGCATATAATTTAATGCAGACTGATGAAAGCAGAAGCCAGTCAAACCAGATTTCAGACCTGTATATTCCAGAAATATAGATGCAAATATAAATACATTAAAAAGATCTACACTACAGCTCAAAGATTTAAAAAAAAAAAAAAAAAAAAGGAAATTATACTTTTATTCAGAAAAAATGCACTTCATTTACAGTAAGTGACAGGGAAGACTTTTGTAATGTTACAAAAAAATTATATTTTTTATCATTATATTAAAAACAAAAAAAAAATATAAAAAAAGGTTCAAAAATTTAAAAAAAAAAAAAAAAAAAAGGAAATTATACTTTTATTCAGAAAGAATGCACTTCATTTACAGTAAGTGACAGTGAAGACTTTTGTAATGTTACAAAAAAATTATATTTTTTATCATTATATTCATGTATCATGGTTTGCACAAAACTATTTTTAACAGTTTTTAAAATTGTTAATAATAAGAAAAGTTTCTTAAGCAGCAAAACAGCACATTAGACTGATTTCTGAAGGATCATGTGACACTGAAGACTGGAGGAATGATGCTGAAAATGTAGCTTTGCGTCACAGAAATAAATTACAGTTTAAAATATTTTCATATAGAAAACATTTCTATTCAATTTGAATAATATTTCAGAATTTTGCTGTTTGTACTATACTTCTGAACAAATAAATGCAGCCTTGATGAGCATAAGAGACTTCTTTCAAAAACATTAAAAAATCGTACCAATCTCAAACTTTTGAACGGTATAGTGTATATATCCATTTCAATAAATGTATTAAACGATGCCTAACTGGTAAATTCAGATTGGCTGTAATTTCTGGAAAACATCAGCATCAATTTATGATGGAAAAGTCAAGAACTAATTGTGCTCGATCTAAAGAAACTAACTCCTGCAGAGTCCAGATGGGATGTTGGAAATGGTTGTCCTGTGCCGAAGGCCAGAATCAAACCCAATGCACACACACACACACACACACACACTCCATTCATCCCACCCAGTGAGAGCCATCACTCCTCCAGTGAGTCAGAGTAATTTACTGTGACAACACAACTGGCCACACCAGTGGGCCACCATGAGCACATTATACAGAGACGGTGAGAGTGAGAAGTGAAAACACACAGACAGAGAGATGGAGAAATGCATCTCAGAGAGATATTTTTAAATTCTTGTTGAATGTTTTGATATTTGGAATCAGGTAGGCCCTGTTGATATATGCCATGGTATATTAAAACACATTTTCAGTGACCTACAGTTTGCTTCAGAATATAGTTATTATATGGGACATTATTTCAATGCTGTCACTGTTGCAAAAATTGAAATTGCTAGATGTAAAGTTAGAACAGACTGGTGTAAATGGTCTTTATACATATAAAACGTTTATGTATTTTTTTTTTCAGCTTTATTATAGCTGCTCGTACTCTCCTGCTTGGTTGAGAGAAATCTTGTAAATCTTCTGGCAAAGACTTAGAGAGCAGTTAATACTATATTTGATTTTATGGTTATGGTTATAAACCATCACCAATACTAGTGCTAGTTAGAAGATTCAGTATCAGGGTCTATATCAAAGTACCATGGTTTTACCATCTAATATCACTACAGTACTTTTTTGTAAGGGGTGTGAGGAAAATATAGTGGTGTATGTTCATAGTAGAATGACATAAACATGTGACTGTAACTCAAAATGTAAACAGCTATCAATCAAAGCCAGTGAGAAGCTTCCGCTTCCACAAATGGAGACGCCTAACTGAAGCATCTGATATTCCAGAAGCGAATAATCAGTTGTTTGTTTTCCATTAGTTTTTAGAATTAAGGCCGTGAAAGTGTGAAGGTTTTCTCACCTCAGGAGCTGGAGGAGGGTTGAAACTTCACACATGGATGCTTGGGAAAGTCGTCCTGTTATTTTCTCCATCAACCCCCACAGCCTCAAATTAAAAACAAAAACCAAGACAAACCCTTACTACAGATTGTCACTACTAAATGCTAGCTGGGTAAGTATCATGAAACTTGTCATTTTATTTGATATTTTTATGACAAAATTTCAATTTGAAACTGTTAATAATAATACTGAAAAACTGAAAATTCAAAAATGGATTATATTTGAATATTTAAAAAAAAGAAAAAAGTTGTTTTTTTTGGAGTGTATAAAAAAGTTAAACATTTGTGAACATTGCTGCAATGAGAATTGAATTGAATTAAAAAAAATGTAATGATGAAAAAATCCGTACTGGTTCAACAAATAGGATTTCTTTGCCTTTGGTGTGAAACATGTTTTTCTAAGATTCACTCAGTTTGATCATTTGAATAGCACAGGTTAAAAAAAACTGGTAGAAAACAATGTATTTTTCTTTCGCAACCTCTATACACCTTATGTTTTTTTACTACTCACTCACCATTGAGTCAAAATCATGTTTACTCCTAGCTACTTATTTCCTAATTATTCTGGCACCATCCAATCAGATCTGGAATTGCTCTCTAAAGAGAAAACAATACTGATTACAAGATCATCACAATCTGTCATTGTAAATAACTGAGTAGATTAGGATGAACTCCATCTCTTTGCCTTTTACTCGTTGCTGTTGCTAAAACACAAGACTTTTACTGACTTATGAGCTCTGTGTCCCTTTGAGAGTTTCTAAAACATTTGACCCCCAAAAGTTCAGCAGAATTTCCCAACTCTGCACCTGGATACCCAAAGAGTTGTGGGAATGTCTCAGCAAGTGCGTCTTTACGAGAAGAAAACTCAAAATGCTTAATGTTGACAGGGACAGATAATGCAGTTGTTCAAGTATTTTTATTTTAATACGAAAAATTATTCCACAAACCTGTAATGGAACAATGTGGTCATACTTCAGGGAATTGCACTTTCCTAGCATTCTAATAAATGACTCTGTGATCTTATCTTTGGTTTTTTTCTGCTTTAGCACATGTCGATTTCACAATAGCACCGGGCATGACCCCATCATGATTGTGTTTTTTGCGTGTATTTTGGTGAGCCGTCCATCTGTGTGCCAGCTTGTCTGGTCAGTGGATGATGTGTTCCTGCAGAGCCGCTTTCTGCTGGGAGTGTTGGACCATGTGGTTTGGTCTCAAAAGGGAAGGCTGGGGTCTTAGTGAGACCACCAAGCCATGAACATCAGGACTGTCACACCAAGTCTATCCGATGGACATCCATACATTTAATAGTTTAGAATAGATTAAAAAAAGAGAGAGATACATTAATAGATACACACACACATATCAGTCAAAAGTTTGGAATAATTATCATAGTTTAATGTTTTTGACAGAGGTCTGCTATCTTCACCAAGGCTGCATTTATTTAATTAAAAATACAGTTAAAACAGTAATGTTGTCAAGTATTATTATAATCTTTTATTTAAAAAAAGTACAATATTTTATATTAATATATGTTTTTAAATGTAATTTATTCCGGTGGTGCCAAACTCAATTTTCAGCATCATTCCTCCAGTCTTCAGTGTCACATGATCTTTCAGAAATCATTCTAATATGCTGATTTGCTGCTCAATTATTGAAAACAGTCAATACAACCGCCTAATATTTTTGCCATTTTCTTCAGTATCCTTTGATGAATAAAAAGTTCAAAGGAGCAGCATTTATTTGAAATAGAAATCATTTGTAACATAAAAATCTATAAGGGCGTAAGTTTGGTTTTGGCATTGGTGTGGACATAACGGCAGACAACAGACATTTAATTTTCTGATCAAAATTATTGCTAGCGACAATTTAGTAGTCGCTGGATATTGATATTATACTAAATTCTATGCCCTTAAAAATCATAACCACTGATGCCCGACTTTGGAAACTATAGTTCTGTGCTTAAATATGAAGAGGTCAAACAACAGATTCATGAGTTACACCAAACTTCACAAAAAGGCTTATGGACGTAATTATACTATAAGTCAGACACACAAGTCTTCTGCGGAAGATTCAAATCTCCAAACATATTCACGCGAGGTAACCGGTTTACTGCTAATAGTGAAAACACACCATTAATATGATGAGCTGCACCTCAAAACGCATGTTAGACGGAAACATTGTGCATTATGATTGAGTTTGTAACTTAATTCACTATATTTTAAATAGTTTGACCACTGCAATTCAGCTGGTGACATTTCGATAGCGAATCAGTTGAAAGCATCCAGTCATCTCATATTGAAGTGAATGTTAAATTTATCAGTATATATTGTAATAAATATTCGAGAAATTACTGTTGCATCTGATTGTATTAGTCTATATAGAGTGATAGTCAATGTAAAAAGAGCAAATTGGAGAAGCAGATGAACACAAAACAGCAGAACAAAGTTAAAGTGGGTAAACTTTATCAATGGTATGACCTATTTCAGATGCAGCTTAAATTAAAGCAACAGTGGTGGTTACATACATTTAATTGTTTGATCAAAATTATTGCTGGGGGCAATTTAGTAGTCGCTGGATATTGGTAGGGACATGTCCCTAGCGTCCCTAATAAATTCTACAACCTTGAATACTTTTACTGTCACTTGTGATCAATTTAATGTCTTTGCTACACACACACACACACACACACACACACACACACACACACACACACACAGGGTTGTTTTTATGGTTTGTGGGGACTCTCCATAGGCGTAATGGTTTTTATACTGTACAAACTGTATTTTTTATTGCCCTACACCAGTAGTCGCTGGATATTGGTAGGGACATGTCCCTAGCGTCCCTAATAAATTCTACAACCTTGAATACTTTTACTGTCACTTGTGATCAATTTAATGTCTTTGCTACACACACACACACATATATATATATATATATATATATATATATATATATATATATATATATATACCCCCCATCATTGTGCCACATTTTGGGTAAATGATTATATGGTTTAGTGTATATAATAAAACTCATGGGACACATGCAGCACATCACTTCCTGTTTCAAAAGCCCATATGGTAGATCTCAATAAGAAAGTATTCACTTACTCTCATCTAAACTCTCCTCACATCAGGCACGGGGGAAATGAAATCCGGATCTCTACGGCTGCTGTTTGAGAGTAGTTAAGCCGGGGAGGATTAGAGGCCGAGGGGCATCTGAGGGGCAACAATGGGGCAAAGATCCGGGAGTCAGTGGATAAACACACTAAGAGCCTTCCTGATTCACAGCTTCAAAGACTGGGCCTCTTAATCAGACAGAGGGATGGGGGTTGAGACAATAAGAATGAAGGCTTGAAATCAATAGCACATTTTTATCATTTTTTCTTAAATTAAGTCCTATGATGGGCTATGCAAATCAAAATGGGTTTGTCTTCTTAATGCACGTACCTGGTCTTGCTGTGCACGATTTAACACGCATTATAAAAAAGCTTTCATCAAATGGTAATTTGCTCTTCCTCTAAATGACTTTCCTTTTCAAAAGACATCACCAGGCTCTCATTATTTTTTCAACCCCTCCTCTAAACAACTGTCACTTTCATTATCCAATCAGTTCTCAGTAGAAAAAATAAAGTCCCACCCACATTTTCTTCAAGTAATGTGTAGTTTTTCAGAAAGTAACATGTACAGGGTGCACAAATATAGGGTTATTTTCGTTAACTAAAAGTAAAACCATAAAAAACATTCCCATTACTTGAAATAACTGACATGAAAAAAAATATCTAAAAATATATTAGTTAGTTGCCAAGACATCATTTCTCATTTTCATAAAATAAATAAAACTATATGAACTAAAAACTAAAACTTAATATATATATATATATATATATA
>NW_015505413.1:1731250-1734946 GCF_001515645.1 Sinocyclocheilus grahami | reverse complement strand
GTGTGTGTGTGTGTGTGTGTGTGTGTGTGTGTGTGTAAATATATATATATATATATATATATATATAATGTTTTTACTAATAAAAATGACAAAAACTAATACTAATAATAATTACTAATACTAATTATTACTTTTAATTATTTAAAAGTAATTATTACTTTTTTAGCATTATTACTAATAATACTAATAAAAAACGAATTTTACTAATAAAAATTACAAAAACAACAAAATTAAAAAATAAATAAATTAAATTAAAAATCTAATTAAAAACAGAAAATATGAAAAAATAAAATGAACAATTAACAATTGTAATTATTGTCTTAAATTACAACATACACACATGCACACGAACAATCCAAACACACACCAAGCCTCCATCCAAACATGCCACATTTCCAGCTAACAGCCAGCTACACATTGCTCCCCTTTTCCAAAGCTTCCACACATATTTGACCCGGAGGCCAGGGAATGTCGTGTAGAGACGGGCCAGATGAGCCAGCAGAGGTGAGGCGGGGGTCCTGTGCTAACTGTGATGTGAATGGCAGCGGCTCTCTGTGTGCGCTGTCTGCCCGCCTAATCTGCTAATGTATTCCTGAGGTCAGGAGGTCCTCCCCCAAATCAATGGCAGGGATTTACACAGCTTTCCCCTGGTATGTGCCTGAGCCGCACTCCTCTCCACGGCTGGGGGGCAAACATCCAGTTTGGCAGCACCGTCCAATTTTCCGTGGAATTTAACCACTGAAAAGTGAATGGGGGAGGAGGAGGCCAGCGACAGCCCATGCTGACATAACGCTTCTCACTGAATAATATTAATAGACATAAAGGATGAAAACCTCACACTGCTTCAAATGAGATTCTGGGAGAGCGAAGTGCACTTTAAAGTTGTCTGAAATGAAGAACTTGGACTGAAACTCACTCAAAAGTGCAACTCATGAGTTAACACAGAGAAAATACCCCTACTAACTATGAACTATTACCAGTTAACTATTAGTTCGAAATTAACAGTTCATTCATTAAAACCTGAAACTCTATATAAATTCTTATTACTGTCATTTTTAACAAGAAAAAAGATTTTAAAGTCAAACTTTGGAAAGTTTAAATTATGGAGAGACAGAACGATGGATGGATGGATGGACGGACGGACGGATAGATAGATAGACATGAGTCTGGCTTTAATCCATAAACTCAAGCTATAATACAAGAAGAATGGTTTCCATGGAGGAATTTCCCTACAGAGCTTCAAATAACGCTGCAAAAGACTCCAAAAAACCACTGCCAATACAAACAGATGCCTTAAATGCCTTAAATAGATCATTGCCATTTATAATCGCTCTAAAGCCATCTGGTGAAAGCTAATGTCCCAAGTGAATTTCTTATCTCTTCATAATGCAGGTTCTAATTTCCAGCACATCATAAAACCAGGCGAGAGACAGAATGACGACTCATCAAAGTAGTCAAATACTTGGCAACACCTGAGATGATCTTCTCCATGAGTGCCTGCTCCTCTCCCAGAAACCTCAGCCCAGATTAAATAATAAAAAATCCTCCAGCGATGTGGATGCTGGTGTCTCCAACAGGCTACTTGACGTCCTTGGTCAACTAGATACATCCTGATTGGAGAGATTAATCAGTTTTGTCACTAATTAGGGATGCTCTTTTTAGAAGGGACTTCAGACAAATGTATAGAATGTACAATAAAAGCACAACATGAGATTATAGTTGATATCTTAAGGCTGGAATACACTACATGACTTTTAAAATCTGAACAGATTTTTAAAACACTAGGCATCATACACTTACCGACTTTGTAAATAGTGACATAGAAAAACTGGGCATCATACACTACACGACAGAGGATCATACACTACCAGACTTTAAAGTTGTTCCGATCACAACAAACTCACGCAGAAATGTGCGTATTGTTGCTAGGAGACGTGTGACAAATGAAAACTATATGTGTTCTAAAATTGGCTGAAAATGTTAAACATGTTTGATATCCTCCGACTGGATGGAATCAAAGTCTGAAGCTAAAAAATCGGAGTCTGTGACCATCATACACTGCATGATTTTCTGTGGAATCTGTCAGCTGTAATCTACAGACTGGCTCTGACTTTCCTCAACTAGCATCAACTTGTTCAGACTGTAAAATCGTGGCAAAAATTGCGCAGTGTATTCCAGACTTTAGATGAGACATGTGTGATTATTGAGGTCTTTTTCTCAGGAGAAACATCTGAAAAGCAGAAGACCAAAGTCTACAAGAAACAATTGAGATACTAAAAACATCTTATTTGTGATTTTTCCATTCTATGGGTGAAACACAGACAAATCTGTCAGAAGGACGGAGAAGGAATCACAGATGATTAGATCCCATCACACTGACCAGCCCCTCCTCCTCTTCCTCTTAGCTTTTCATTGCCATGATCTCTCCATTCATCTGTCAATGTGCTTCCTGTCCGGGACGCCACAGGGTCAGCAGAGTGACAAACATATAAATCCACCCCGTTTCACCATGTGCCACATCCCATCCTGGGACTGTCCAACCAAACGGCCCCCTGCCCTCTGGTTCCCACGAAATGTGTGTCCGTCAGTCACGCTGAGTGACAGACCTATTATAAACCACTGCAGTCCCTTGTTTCCAAACTGCCATGAGATGATGAGCTGTCTGTCAGTCATACGCCACTAAAGCCAAGCACTTATGGGTCAGAAGGCCAACAAATAATGGCACCCGGGCTCATATGCATAAGGCGTGAAGCTACCCTCCATATCATCCTTATTATTTATTAAGAAATAAAAGGAAAGGAAAACTTCATCTGAAACCTGGCCCTGTCACTACTGCTAATGCTTGACTGAAACAAAACCAAGCACTAAGTATTAAACTGTGGTGTGTACCTCGCATGTTACTCAAATAATGTGTCTTGCAACTACACTGCAACAAACCACAACAAAAGCAACAGCCTAGCAATCTCATGACAACATAAATAACCCAGAACACCCTAGCAACCCCATAGCAACATATAAACCCCCAGAATATCTTAACCATATTGCAACATATTAAAAAACGAAAACAACAACAAAAAGTAGACCCTAACAACTTCATGGCAACATATATATAAAAACAAGACTATCATAGCAACCACTTAGCAACATATTATAAAAAATAACCCTGAATATTCTAGCACAGACACAGAAAACATAATTACAAATAATACAGAACACCCTAGCAACCCTACAGCAACATATAAAAAACAGAATGCCCTAGCAACCACATAGCAATATACTTTAAAAAAAGAGAACAACCTAGCAACTCTTAACATCATACTTAAAAATAATCAAGAACAACCTAAAAAAATTTTTTTTAGCAACATACTTAAAAAGAACCCAGAACAACCTAGTAACCCCTTAGCAACATACTTTAAAATAACCCAGAACAACCTAGAAACCCCTTAGCAACATACTTCAAAATAACCCAGAACAACTTAGAAACCCCTTAGCAACTCACTTCAAAATAACCCAGAACAACCTAGTAACCCCTTAGCAACATACTTCAAAATAACCCAGAACAACCTAGTAACCCCTTAGCAACATACTTCAAAATAACCCAGAACAACTTAGAAACCCCTTAGCAACTCACTTCAAAATAACCCAGAACAACCTAGTAACCCCTTAGCAACATACTTCAAAATAACCCAGAACAAC
>NW_015505413.1:1725778-1727435 GCF_001515645.1 Sinocyclocheilus grahami | reverse complement strand
TTAGCAACATACTTCAAAATAACCCAGAACAACCTAGTAACCCCTTAGCAACATACTTCAAAATAACCCAGAACAACCTAGAAACCCCTTAGCAACATACTTTAAAATAACCCAGAACAACCTAGAAACCCCTTAGCAACATACTTCAAAATAGCCCAGAACAACTTAGAAAACCCTTAGCAACATACTTCAAAATAACCCAGAACAACCTAGAAACCCCTTAGCAACATACTTCAAAATAGCCCAGAACAACTTAGAAAACCCTTAGCAACATACTTCAAAATAACCCAGAACAACCTAGAAACCCCTTAGCAACATACTTTAAAATAACCCAGAACAACCTAGTAACCCCTTAGCAACATACTTCAAAATAACCCAGAACAACCTAGTAACCCCTTAGCAACATACTTCAAAATAACCCAGAACAACTTAGAAAACCCTTAGCAACATACTTTAAAATAACCCAGAACAACCTAGTAACCCCTTAGCAACATACTTCAAAATAACCCAGAAAAACCTAGGAACCCCTTAGCAACATACTTAAAAAAAAAAAAGACCTAACGCAACCTAGCAATGGCATAGCAAGGCTCTGACAACCACCCACAACTGAAACTGAAAAAAATCTAGTCTCCTCACTCAGTTCAGAAAGATGTAAGCGTGTGTGTTGTACAGCAGCAGATGTGAAAGTGCAGTGTAGTCACTCTTATTTAAACTGCTCCTCTACCCACTGTAACACATCCCAGTCAGACCGGAGCGGGCACAACGCCTGCTCTCCTGCTCTATAACCTCCTGTGTGCCAGAGCCTGAACAAAACCAGAGGCACATCACACTGTCTGTCTGAATTGGGGGAATGTAGCATGAGAAATGCGCTTTCTCCAGCAGACGGACAGCTGAATGGAGCCGAGCTGGTGCTGCAGTCCGTTGGCACATGGAGGCAGATGCCCCTGTTGCAGCAGTCCAGTGTTAGAAAGAGATTCGTCCTGGGTGGGTAAACAACAGTTCCTGTCCTCACATTCTTATACAGAAAGGCGTTTAATGGGGTAAGAGTTGACATGAGTGTCAACCCTCAACTGAACTTTAACCTTTAAAGGGGTCATATTATGCGATTTCAATTTTTCCTTTCTCTTTGGAGTGTTACAAGCTCTTGGTGCATAAAGAAGATCTGTAAAGTTGCAAAGACTAAAGTCTCAAATCCAAAGAGATATTCTTTGTAAAAGTTAAGTCAGCCACACCTACCTAAAACGGCTCGTTCTAACACACCCCCACATGTCTACGTCACGATATGGGAAGATTTGCATAACGCCGCCCAAATGTTCACACAAAGAAAGAAGTCATAACTTTTATTCTCTCTGTAGTATTGTTGCCGCCGCCGCCATGTTGTGAAGACGCTGTGTGCTTCGTTGTGAAAGCGAAACTACTTTGTTTGGTCTTCCAAAAGAGGACGATACCGTGCTGGTCGCTGAGGAAATACAACAATTTTGCGCTGTCGATCACCGGATCGGCTTTCACCGTGGTGAAGTGGAGTCCAGCCCTCCGGCCGTTCCTCACTCTAGCCCCCAGCCTCTGCTCACTCTAGGCCGCCGTGTGTGACGTTGTGTTTCGTTGTGAAAGTGAAACTACTTTGTTTGGTCTTCCAAAAGAGGACACGACTAGCTTC
>NW_015505413.1:1665299-1725529 GCF_001515645.1 Sinocyclocheilus grahami | reverse complement strand
TACACTAAATACACAAAATAATGTTCTTTTTAGCAGCATCATATGACCCCTCTAAACAAACCCACAATCTATGCTGCCTTGATTAATACTGTTTACACTGTCTGACGTATATTGTCACAACATACTGAGGTTCTTTACAGTGGAAGAATCGTCCGTCGGTCGGTCGGAATCCATCTTTTTGTCTGTCCGTCCGTCCATCCATCTATCATCTATCTATCTGTCTGTCTGTCTGTCTGTCTGTCTATCTATCTATCTATCTAACATTTTTTCTTTTGGAGAATGCAAAATGTATGCAAACGAATGCAAAGTTACTCAATGGAACGCGAAAGTTCTGTAAACAAATGTAGTTTCTTTGGGGAGAACAAAGGTTTGTTTGCAAAAGAAAATAAACTTTGCATTCATTTGCAAAATTGTTTTTATGTTCTCCTGAGAAAAAGACATTTTGCATTTGTTTGCAAAAATGTTGTTCCCCAAGAAATGTTGCATTCGTTGGCAAAACGTTTGTTCTCCCACGAAACTCTGTATTTACTTGCAAAGCTTTTGCATTCCCCCAAGAAATGTTCAAATATTTTGCCAAACTTTTGTGTTCCCCAAAGAAACTTTGCATTCATTTGCAAAACTTGTTTACACAAAACATTTGCATTCAGTTGCAAAATGTTTGCATTCTCTTGAGAAACTTTGCATTCGTTTGCAAACTTTTTGCATTCACCCAAGAAACACCAAAGTGGTGATGAAAATAATATGATGTGTGAGGAAAAACTATATTTCAATGCTATATTTTAAAACACAGGGGGGTTCTCAGGGGAATGCAAAACTTTTCTCTCTTTTCTCACATCTCACTTTTCTCCATCACTATGGCTACTTTCACACTGTAAGTTTTTGGGATTGACAACCCCATTTACTTACAGGTGTGAGTCTCGAAATGTCCCGTTCACACAGCAGCTTACAGTTGCGTTTGGAGTACTGTCTGTATGAACATGCATCGGGAGTCAAGCCCGTATTCCTTACCAGTTACCATAGCGGCAGTGACCAAAGTAAAATCAAAGATGGCGACGTCCATAATACTGAAAGTTTTATCACTTCTGACATGACAAGAGTCCAATGGAGCCGTGAGTTCTTTAGTCAAATCTTCATTAACCAACAGTAGCTTTTAAGAGCGGAGCATTTGAATTGTGCGCAGAACACAAAACTGACGGGATCTAAAACTTTCAGATGACACGCAGCTCATTTCTCCATCACTGTAAGTTACCGAAAACACGAACTGTGTGTGAACGTAACCGTATTAAGGACTCAAATACAGGACTGACAACCGTATTCTGCTGCTGTGTGAACGTGGCCTATGTGCCCTTATGGGCTCCATAGTATTTTAACTACTGAATAATTTGTTTTCCTAATGAATTTTCAGATATACACCTAACAATGTTAATACTTAAATGAGACATGACTAAGATTGATGTAACGGAGGCCAGCGAGTGAGAGCTGTGCAGGTAAAGAATTTTTATTTCGCACCAGTTTGAATCCCACTCAAAGAGGTGCGAGTAGAACTGGAAGGGTTACATTAACACTAACAAAGAAAGTACAAAAAGCACCATGGAAAGAGACCTGATTAATTTTATACCCACTAACAGGATATGCGTACCCTGCCATCCATTTTGATTTCATTACTGTTTTTTCTCTTCAGCATGCTCAACTGATTTTTTCTTCTTGTTTACCAGTGAGTACCACAGAGAGGAAGTCAGTCCTTCATCGCCCTTCAGCTCCCAGCATTCCCATAAACCAGCCTGGAATATACAGTATACTGTACAAACACAATCATCATAATTACACAACCACAACTAAACGCTTCCTCTCCTCATGCTTAGGGTATAAAATTATTGATACCATTCATTTTTCAGGCTTGGCTTTGGTTTCCATTATTTAACCCCAAATTTGCTCTTGGCTTCTTGGGGTCTGAACACAGTTGGTGCCACAAATCCCCTAAAATTGTCCCCCTGGCCGCACGTCACAATTCTTTGGGGTTTTGTAAGTAAATTCAAATTCTCTTTAAATTACTCCTAGCCCTGGATATGTAGGAGGGAAAAGAGAAAGAGAGGCGTCAAGGTTTTCGTCTCCTCGGCTCAGAATTCCTGGATAATGACTGGGCTTTAACCGAACAGCGCCGCTCGGAGCCAAGTCAAACAATGACTTCTGCCAGTTTCTCTATTTATTTCTCTCCATTTTTCATCCTTCTATTTTTTCTCTTATTACACACATACTCAAAAAAAAGTCCTATAGACAGAATCTGCACTTTATTTGCATGGCAGCCCACCGTTCTCCTCTTTTTTTGTTTTCTTTTTTTGCACATTCAGCAAATACTTGGGCCAAGACCGGGATTTGTGGCTGGTTCTCCAGTCGGAGTGGAGAATATTTTCTGAGAAAATGCACCGGCCAACAAGGTTTCTGTGCTGTGGTTATAAACGCTGACCTTCGTAAATTAGTTTTAAGTGTACAGACAATAAAAACGCTTTGGAAAAACAAAACCTCTGTTGTCAGTTTCATTCTTCAGGTACTTACAAACAGTCTGCGAACACTCAGAGGTGTAACATGACTGATTTTATGCTCACACAGATCACAGACACTAAGCTGATATATATATATATATATAAATCTAGTATATATTGAATTTTTAAGATTTTTAAAGATAAATGTTGTGGGTGTAGTGTAGAGTACAAAAACGAGTGCATCTGACAAAACTCGTCTGGTTCATATTCCACCTAAAAATCAAAGAAAGAAAAGAAATTATATTTTTAAAGGAAGATTTAAGGACATAAATAAATCAATTTTATTTTGACATTATGTCTTGAAAATTTTGCCCAAAAAATCCAATTACAGAAACGATTTTAATTTGATAAAAAATAATTATGTATGATTTAAATAGTCAATTTAAGTATGGTGATGTTTGTTATGGAGCTTAGTTATACTTCCTGTATTTTGTGCTGCTTTAGGTTTTAAAAAAAAAGGTCTGCAGTAATGAGTTATTTATTATTGATTTATTATCACTATTGAAAATAATCAAATTACAAAGAAATGGTCAAAAGTTAAAACATGTGGATGCACTACAGTAATGAATTTTGAGGATATTCTACTTAACTGTCACTAAAAAAAGTTACAATGCAAAAAAACTAAAAAAATCTTAATGGTCCTTAAGTAGACCTTGTTAAATGTATGCAAAAAAAATGCTATGCAAAATGAACTGGACATTGCAGTAGAAATGCAAAAATGCAAGAATAAATGTAAAGCAGCCAAAGTTCATGTATATGATTGAGAGACAACAGCTCTGTGAGACACACTGGAGGGAAAGCGAGCGTCCAGACGTGACCTCTGTTGCGTTTGGCATGAGGCTTTGCTCTGGAACACACAGTGTGTGAGCAGCTGATCTGCTGCAAGACTCCTTAAGACGACTCACTCACGCACCCAGCGGCTCTGCGGCCAGACGGGAGGGAGAGAAGCGTCTCCGTATAATCTGCTTCTCAAAGCCACTGGTTTTGTCTCATCCAAAAGACACAGCAGCTAAGAGTATGTGTGCCCTGCAGACAGATCCGCTGCATTATCTGAAGCTCATCTTGGTGAAAGGACTCCATATATGGTTGGATTTATGGTTCAAACCACAGCTCTCGGATTCGGTTCTGCATCACAGAAGCTTGGAGAGGTCCAGCAGCATTGAGACTCAATCGCTCAGCATAATTTTTCCTTTGGACTCAGGGACCTTTACATGGAAAAACAGAACATTTCTTTCAACCAGTGCTAGAAAACAATAACTTGAAGTTGCATAAATCAGCATTAAAGAAATAAATCAGCCCAAACAGGAAAATTCTGTCATCATTTACTCACTCTTCTGTAGTTCCAAACCTGCATGCATGACTTTCTTTCTCAGAAAGAGATGTTTTGCAGAATATTTGAACTCCTCTTTTCCATACAATGAAAGTAGATGATTATGCACACTATCAAGCTGTGAAAAGGACCAGGAAACACCTTAAAATCAATTGAAATTAGCACTTTAGACATACAGATGTTTTTTTCATTAGCATTAAAGGAACATTTCAGCCAAAACAGGACAATTCTGTCATTTACTCACCCTTGTGTTCTTACAAACTTGTATGCATTATTCTTTTTTTTCTTTCTTTCTTTCTTTCAAAAAGAGATGTTTTGCCATATATTTGAACTCTTTTCCATCAAATGAAATTTGATGATTATGCACACTGTCAAGCTGCAAATAGGACAAATAAGCAACTTAAAAAGCAATGAAATGAACAGTTTGGACATTTAACTTTGCGTTTCATCAGCATTAAAGGAATATTTCAGCCAAAAAAATATAAAGGATAATTCTGTCATTTACTCACCATTTTGTTCTTTCAAACTTGCATGCATTACATTTTTCTCTCTTTCGCAAAAGGAGATGTTTTGCAGTATATCTGAACTCCTTTTTCCATCAAATTAAATTTCTTGATTATGCACGCAAGCTGCAAAAAGGACAAATAAGCAACTTAAAAAGTATTGAAATGAGCAGTTTGGACATTTAGCTTTGTGTTTCAGCAGCATTAAAGGAACATTTCAACCAAAAACAGGAAATCACTTTGTGTTGTTCCAAACCTGTATGCATGATTTTTTTCCTCAGGAAAAGATGCGGCATATTTGAACCCCTCTTTTCCATACAGTAAAAGCTGATGATTATGCACACTGTCAAGCTGCAAAAAGGAAACATTTAAAATGCAACCTTAAAATGCATTTAAATTCACATTCAAAAAGCTCTCAAATGTCAATATTAGCATGCAATAGATTAATGCTCTGCTAAAAGTTGATAACTTAACTTTTATATTTCAGAAATACAAAGTGTTATGTCCAGTCAGAGTCCATCACTGTAAACTCCATCGCACCTCAAAATAACAATGTGTTTTACAAGTGTACAATAATGAGAAAACTTCTTCAGAAAGCTGGATGAGAACTTTAAGAGATTGTGAAGTGCCTGGCGACTGCTCTTGGCATATGATAAGAAACTAAAGTGTTCAGTACGCTTCAATACAAATATACACGTACTAGTTATTGAGTGGAATTACATTTCAGGTAAAAAAAAAATTTAAAAAAAAGACAATAGAAATCTGAAACACAATGGTTTCCAGTTGTATTCTCAATGCTGTCTTGTTTATTAAACTGCACACCTATAGTTACTGAACCGTACGCCATCATCTGTGATCGAGTGAACAGCAGAGATGATCGAGCCGCTCTCTGCTCTCACAGTAGCAGAGTAATTGAAAAAGCAGTCTATAATTTTATGACGCAGCTGGAACCACATGAACGTGCTGAGGTTGTGTTGCGAAGTAGGTTTAGGACGGGTACGATCCGCTGGCTTCACCTCGGGCCCGAGGTGGTGGGATTTAATGAAGCATGTCTCCTCTCTGCTCTCTAATGACCGTTAATTAAGACCACTATAATCCAGCTCAGTTAAACCACCTCAGCCAAGATACTAAGTGAGAAACCAGTGTCTCAAAACATTAGACCCGAGCCAGGTTACAAATGTTTTTTTTAATCTTATAAATACAGATTTTTGACCTGTGACCAAAAACTGCGCACCTGGATAGAAAGAGGTCGTCTGACGGCAATGTAAATCGACCAACCACAGTCTTCTAAGTGTCATTTATTTACATGCAATAGCTGATTCCACAATAAAAAAATGGCATGGAAAAATGTATTTCGTGACAGTGCTTAGTTCAGAGCAAGAGCCAACTAATAAGATGAAAAATAAAGTGAATAATATTATTAATTAAAAGAATTGTAAAAAAAAATATTCCTTTGAAAATTTACATTTGTACTAAAAAACCACAAATTATTTAAAAAAAATTCTGGACAATGTCAAGACAAATTTAACTAATTATTAATATTATTTTAATATCTATATATGTAGATTTTAAATTTTTTTTTTGTAGTAGTAGTAGTACCATACTTAACATTAAGTAAGTGTGTTACCATATTTAACATTTTCAATGACAAGCACCCAAAATATGATGAAAAATAATGTGGAAAAATAGTAAGCATGATATAATAAAGAAAATGTTTCAGAAAACAAAATAACTGGCTCTTATTCGACACTTAAAGGAGTAGTTCACTTCCAGAACAAACATTTACAGAAAATGTACTCACCCCCTTGTCATCCAAGATGTTCATGTCTTTCTTTCTTCAGTCGCAAAACATTTCAGGATTTCTCTCCATATAATGGACTTCTATGGTGAGAACCCTGAGTTTGAACTCCCAAAATGCAGTTTAAATGCAGCTTAAAAAGACTCTAAACGATCCCAGCCGAAGAAGAAGGGTCTTGTTTTCCTCAAAAAACATAATTTCTTTACGACTGAAGAAAGAAAGACATGAACATCTTGGATGACAAGGGGGTGAGTACATTATCTGTACATTTTAGTTCTGGAAGTGAACTACTCCTTTAAATATGTATACGTAAAGATTATTAAATTGACTACAAATAACAATTTAACTATCACAACAGACATTATCTGGTCAGTAGAAAGGAAAATATAACACTATTTTTTTTTTAATACAATGACTTAAAGATTATTAGATTTACAACAAATTATCATTTAATTATTACAACATTATCTGGACAGTAGAAAAAAATATATAATACTGTTTTAATCAAATAAATTTGTACTTAAAAGATTATTAAAATGACTACAAATAATAATTTAATCATCACAACCGATATTATCTGGTCAGTAGAACGAAAAACATAACATTATTTTATAATAAAATGACTTAAAGATGTACTTAAAAGATTATTAAAATGACTACAAATTATAATTTAAATTATTACAACAGATTTTATCTGGAAAGTAGAAATGAAAAATAACACTATTTTTTTTAATAAAATGATACATGCAGATTTTTTACTGAAATGTATTATTATTATTATTATTCTGCATTGTGTAACCATATTAATTTCCATTCCGAACACAAAAACATGCTGGAATGACACACTGATCCATGTAAATACCAGTGCTATAAATCATTTTTGTACAGTCAAATTTGTGATGCTGTCTAATAAATGAAAGGGTGTGTGTACGCAATAAGCACTTTTACTTCAGCACTTATCGGATCAGACTAGTCAAATACTTGCAAGCAGTGGTCATGGACGTATATGAATCCCATATTAAAAGTGTCTACCACGGTTTGCTTGCGTCAATCCTATTTGACTGTTTTGGAGGAAAAAGCAGTTCTACTTCTGCATGTTTCTCCAAATCAGCAGTTCATGCATCCAAGGGCACTGATGAGTCTGTGGTCAAGCAGTCCGGTTACAGCCAGAGACAGAGTTTTGGACAAGAACATGGAAAAAAGGCAGAACGTTACTCCACCCATCCTCTGGAAGATACAAACGAACAGAGTTACAGACAGTCTAGACTAGATCCACTTCAAAACTGTACCGAAATCTGTATTCCGGCATGTGCCACAGCACAAGCAATCACAGTTTCATCGCGACAGCAAACACGCTGTAGGCCGACCACAAGCGTTCATGAACTGAAGCGCTGGAGATATAGTGTCACCGGTTCACGTCCAGCCATCTTGTTCATATTAAACGGCAAACATGTTTTGCTGTTTTTGATGATTGATGGATGGCTCTTCACCCAAAAATCATAATTTATTCACTTTCATGTCCAAAAACATGTATGGCTTCTTTCTTCAGTGGAACTTGATATTTTGAAGATTGGTTTAACTGTTTTTGTCCATATAATGAGAGTCAATTGGGTCCAAAACAAAATTGTATCCCACTGGCTCTCATTGTATTTTTATTTATTTGTGTGTGTGTGTGTGTGTGTGTGTGTGTGTTCCAATACAGATTTGTATGGAGGCCCATTTCTGCCACTGAATAAAAAAAAAATGATATAAACTCACAATTGTGAGTTATAAATCAGAAATGCAAGACGCAATCTTGAGATTTAAACTCATAATTCTGAGAAATCGAGTCAGGATGGCAAGATATAAACTCGCAATTGTAATAAAATGTTATTTTTAGTCTCCGAAACTTTATAAAGTTTATATATGGTTTGTATCAGGCAATTCTGAGAAAAAATTTCAAAATTGCACGTTTATATCTCACAATTCTGACTTCTTTTCTCACAATTGCAAGTTTATATCACACAATTCTGAGAAGAAGAAAAAAGTCTTGCAAAAAATTGCAAGAAAGAAAAGTCGCAATTACCATTTTTTGTTTTTATTCAGTGGCAGAAACAGGTTTCCTTAAATTTGAAACAACATTAGGGTGAGTAAATAATGATAGCATTTTCTTTTTAAATGGAACATTGGATCAATATTTTCCAAACCCACACTATTCTGGCAGTCTATTCCATATATATATATATATATATATATATACATACATCAAATTGAATGCAATTCCTTACCATGCATCATTATAGTTAAGGTTCTCAGAAAATGCAACTGGACCCAAATAAACTAATATATAAGTCTCGTAACAAGATCTACTGGGAATATGAACTGTGCAAAAATAAATAAAAGACATTTGGAAAATGAACCCACAGAACAATAGCAGTTCTTGGAATAATGGGGTATTACAGACTATTAATGAGCAGAAGTTGCGTTTACTGGACGAAGAGCCAAGCCAAGAGCATTTACAGCATCAAATGAGGTGTGAAGAGTCGAGAAAAAGACAAGGAGGGTGAAGGAGTCACATCTTTAGCTGAAAAAAAATCAGCTTTATGAGAGTGAACAGTAGTACGCTTGTTGCTTTTACAGACAGACAAATTTATCCATGACAGAAACCAGGTGAGAACACTTCATGAAGAGAACGAGCGTTCGTGACATTGGAACAAGTCACCATTACGACACTACCACAGCAAGACGAGCATATATTAACTCAATCTTCAATTCATCAGGTTTTGTGAGCTAAAAAAACCTAACGAGGCCCAAAGGGCCAGTGTGGCCGCACTGGACCATAAACATCTGAGATTTAATCATCTGAAATCTACAGCGGTTTTTGTGCTCTGGAGCGCAGGCCAGCTCTCCCTGAGACTCAGCAGGGCTTCAATGCAGATGCCAAGCATTAGAGAACAACAACTGCATTCATAAAGGTGCAAGATTTAGAGCGTTTCAAATATAAACCCCATTCCACTTCACCTGAGGTTTGGAGGACAGTGAAAGAAAATATTTATTTTCCAAAATTCTGTTCCAAAACCTAGCGAGCTGCCTACCCAGACATCATAGACACACTCTTGACAACATTTATAAGGGTACGTTTATATGACTTTTTTTCGGTTTCGTGCACAGGTCACAATGATCTCAAAATGATCCCCGTTCACACAGATACACAAAAACTGTATGATGTGAGGCCTGTAGTTGGCCATGTCACTTTGTAGTGAAACATTATGCATATGCACACATATGCATACTTATAGGCTGAACACGTAATATGCATGCACATGAAATCACTGTTTTCACAAATTCAGGTTTTCATAGTTTTCACAGATAACGGTACTGCTTTCAAAAAAAAATTGCACTTTGAAACCAGTTTTCAAAAGTTAGCTTTTTCAGGTGCCCAAAAACACAGCTGTTGTGTAAACGAACACCAAAATTTTCCGGTTTTAGTTGAAAACTGTAGTGTAAACGCCCCTTTAAGACCGCAACAAATGGATCCTTAATGCAATTCCAAAATGCACTGTGACAAGCTCTGACAGAGTTGAGAGAAATTCTGATTTAAATCATATTTTATAAAAAAAAAAAATGTAAAACCGCAATCAATGTAGATTTTAGGTTGACCTTAAAGGGACAGTTTATCTAAAACTGAAGACTGTTATCATTCGCTCCTCTTCACGTTGTTCCAAAACTGCATTATTGTGTTTTGTGGAACACAAAATAACGTATTTTGAAGAATGTATGGATAAAAATATCTTCTTTCAGTTCCACAGAAAGTCATACAGGTTTGGACCAACATGAGGGTGAGTAAATGTTGACAGAATTTTCATCTCTTTAACCCTCATATATTATGTTCTGGATTGTAGGCCTCATTGATCTGAGCTTATGCACCCAGCTTTTGAGTGAACATTGCCTAAATTATCCATAAATAATGTTTTTTTTCCTCTCAAAAACTGAGGTGCAGAAGCTCAGATCATGCGAGAAAAATGTTTTTGAACTTTAAATCATGAAAAAGTATTCCAGCAGAATCCCAAAATAAACCAATGAATTTGTAAATGAGCATAATATGGGCACTTTAATGCTTCGAGGAGATTGTGAGGTGTCCTGTACCCCAGCGGACTCTCACAAGCATCACGGTTCAAAGCAATTTTATTGACAAAGCCAAAGGGAAGGTGGGGGTCCCACAAACCCCAGGCCTAATCCCTCAGAGAAAAGCCCCGCATTTAGGCCCTAGTACACTTAATCCAGGGCCTCTGTTCACAATACACTTCAGATCTTCTTCTGGCCGCTGCGCTTCCGCTTGGGGCCCATCCGGTGTCATGAACAACACAAAGAGAGAGAGAGAAGATAGGAAACTACAACACATGGATGGTTTCAACAAATCAAACTTGAGTTCAAAGCAATTTTATTGACAGAGCCAAAGGGAAGGTGGGGGTCCCACAAACCCCAGGCCTAATCCCTCAGAGAAAAGCCCCACATTTAGGCCCTAGTACACTTAATCCAGGGCCTCTGTTCACAATACACTTCAGATCTTCTTCTGGCCGCTGCGCTTCCGCTTGGGGCCCATCCGGTGCCATGAAAAACACAAAGAGAGAGAGAGAAGATAGGAAACTACAACACATGGATGGTTTCAACAAATCAAACTTGAGCGGTGATTTACGTAAAGCTTCCACACGATCATCACCGTGATGACTGAGTGATATAAACATCCAGCATTTACAATATAAAGTAAGCTCGCCCGGCTGCCAAACCAAACACCCTGCATCCAAAAGAACGTGTGTTTTATTTACAAGTCAAAGGCACAAAAAACAACAGAGACAATAATAAAACCACTAAATTAGAACGCTAACCCCTCATGAAGAAACACTCACCCTCCTTCTGTCTTCATCCTTCTTGTGTCCGTGCCAGCACAAACATGGATAAAGCGCACGTACGTATCACAAACACACACTAGTGGGCATTGTGAGTGTTTAGACAGAGCCCCCGTGTCGAGACGGAAAAACAAACTTCTCTGAATGGACAGATAAAGGAGGCCAGAGGAGAGATCATGTTTACAGGAGACGTGTCTGTTTGCCACATGTTTATTCTGATGCAGCAACAGCTGAAATATTTCAACACACAAGTCCAGATCTGAGATTTGACCTGAACAAAAATATACTGTGGTGGTACCATTACTGACAGATGGTGCTTTAAAATTTACACTACTGTTCAAAGATTTTTAAAATGTTTTTGTAGGAAGTTTCTTATGCTTACCAAAGCTGCATTTATTTGGTCAAAAATACAGTAAAAACAGTAATATTGTGAAATATTATTACAATTAAAAACCACTGTTTCCTATTTGAAATATAATTTATTCTTGTGATGCAAAGCTGAATTTTCAGCATCATTAATCCAGTCTTCAGTGTCACATGATCCTTCAGAAATCATTCAATTTTTTTCCTGCCGATTTGATCCTAACGAATCATTTCTTATCGATGTCGAAAACAGTTGTGCTGCTTAATATTTTTGTGCAAATGGTAATACTTTTTTTTTGTCTCAGAAAGTTCAAAAGAACAGCATTTATCTGAAACAGAAATCTTTTGCAACATTCTAAAAGTATTTACTGTAATTTTTAATTGATTTAATGCATCCTTACTGAATAAAAGTATACATTTCTTTAAAAAAAACTCAATATTTTAAACAGCAGTATATAGTATTGTTTAAGTGTCACACTCATATTTTCATAAAAATGCAAAGCATATCATGGTATTAGCATCATAGTAGAGTCCATAAAACTATGAAATCACCAGTACATTCCTAAAGAGTTCTGTTCAAATACAAAACATACAATGCTGCTTATTAAAAAAAAATAAGGTCTTCTGTTCAATAACAGAAAGCTAACCTCACCACATTCAAGTCCTCTAAATAATCTGAATCATTGTACTCAACGCCAGTATTTGAGTGGGATGACGACAGAATCATTACCAGAGGTTACGTTTCATCCTCACATCTCATTCCATGTTTACCGTTTTCCTTTTCCTCGCTTCCCATCGGTTCATGTGGCCTATCCATTCGGAAACCCAGCGGTTAATTTCACGAAACATGAAGAGAGTCTCAGAGCAGAGAAAAATCTTCACCAGCGCCACAAAGCAACCAGTGTTTCTGTCCTGCGGTCGCCACTCGATGATGCTAAATCCAAGTACATGTCTTCAAATCAAACTGCACGCTATGAGGGCAATAGAGGGGATTTACCAACACTGTGTGTGTTTCAACAGGCTTTGAACAATATCAGAGCGTTTACCTCTACTGGAATAGGATGGTAAAACTGACTGTGCAGAATGCAGCCTCAGCGTGGGTCACAGTGGTTGGAGATGATCTTGGATGCGCTCCGAAACCTGAAAAATAATACCTTTGTGAGCAGCATACAGAGGAATGACTCCAACTGCATGAGATCCTTTTTACTCGTATGACTTTATGTGGGTTTTGATAGCATTGTAGATGCATCCTTCACTATCTACAGTATTCCACAATCCTAAGGACAAAATGGCATCTAAAGGAGCAAATGAATTAAGTGCATTTAAGCTGTTAAAAAGAATCTTAAAGGAATAGTTCAACCAAAATTTAAAATGAGGCCATCCAAGATGTAGAGGAGTTTGTTTCATCGGAACAAATTTGGTGAAATGTAGCATTCCATCACTTGCTCACCAATGGATGCTCTGCACTGAATGGGTGCCGTCAGAATGAGAGTCCAAACATCACAATAATCCACAAGTAATCCACACCACTCCATTCCATCAGTTAATGTCTTGTGTAAAGTCAAAAGCTGTGTTTGTAGGAAACAAATCCATCAAGCCATTTTAACTTGAGTCCATAATCCATAATACAGCTTCCTCCAGTGAAAAAGTCCATCATCTGTTGTCGTCTCATATCAAAATTTTATAATCAGCACATTTGTTTAGAACTGTTTTTGCTTGTAAACAGTACTTGATCTGTGCAGATTTCTTCCCTGATTCAGACAAGACGACTTTTTCACTGGATAAAGCAATATGGATAGTGTTTTAGCCAGAAGCAACACTTTAAAGATAAAAACATCTATTACATGGATTTATTTCAAACAAGCATATAGCGTTTCCCTTCACAAGACATTAACTGATGGACTGAAGTGGATTACTTGTGGATTATTGTGATGTTTGTATCAGCTGTTAGGACTCTCATTCTGACGGCCCCCATTCAGGTATAAACAAAAACTGCACACTTCAGCTACATTTATGAATTTAAAACCATTAAATGGCGATCAATTAAGGAGATGATAATGCTAATGTGACTATGAAGAGCGTATCACTGTGCTGATGGGGACAATAAATCAGGACTAAATGATTTAGGACAAACTAAATCATTTGGTCTGTCAACACAAATAGCTTGTGGCTCACAGCCCTCAAACACACCATGGCCAAATTTTCTAAAATGGTAAAGTGATGCCTGGTGTTTTTACAGTCCTGGCTCCAGAGCTCCGCTGGCACAGTTCAGCAAACTCAGGGCAGAGATGCTAACACAGTGTGGCAGTGCCAACAGAGGCCTGAGAGAGAGACTAAAAGAGAAAGATAAAACAGTTACAAAGGAGAATGTAGTCTCAGAAGAAACACTCACAGACAGCACGGTCCCAAAACATCCGAACGCATACTGCACAGAAATGGCACTTGCTTCCTCTGACAAGCTTTAATGCGATTTTTCGACTTTTGTGTTTTGACTTCCAGTTAACCTGGAAACAAAGTCATGGTTAGACAAACTCATCCGAAGAACTAATCACTAGTTTCACCAAAGTTCACCAGGTTAATGGCATCAAATCACATCAAAAGACACTTTGCATCAGACACAAGAGAAAATTAACAAAACATTGACCTGTAGAACTATACTACCTGCTTTTATGCATGAAAAATAAAAGCACTCGAGCTATTACTTCAACCGAAAGACAAAGCGAGAAAATAAAAATCTGTTCCACTGGAAAATGGATCGATTCAACCCTCCAGCAAAGCCAGTAACTAGTCTTTCATCGTATGACGTACAATGTGTGATAGCACCTGCTTTGGATAGTATTAGCCACTTTAGAAGAACAGAAATATCAGGATTTTGGGAAAGCAGTGATCTGTCACCAAAGGCCAAGCGGTTCAGGGTCACGACGGTCTAGAAATACCCAGCCAAACTGATTCAGAATAGGGGTTTGCCCTATCGCACATCATTTCTTGTTATACGGTTAGTTAAAATGTGATTGGTGAGTTGTAAATGGGTAATATCTTGGGATACATATGAGATAACACATGCGTGGCTGCGTGTTGCATGTGTGCGAGCATGATTATTACAAAGCGCTGCTTGCCAGAAAATATAAAAGTAGAGTTCAAAGAGATTACGAAAGACTGGGTGAGTGAAGCAATGCACAGCAGTACAAAAAAAGAACAAAACTGTACACACAGAGGGGGAAAAGACTTCTGGCAGACAAATAAACAATCAGGAAGACAATAAACAGACAAGTGTACAAGAGGACATGTTTTGAAAGACAAACAGAGAGAAAGAAAGAGAGACAGACAGATGGTTGTAAGGTATGAAGGGGCTCTAGGCTCTGTAGAGCAGGATTCTCTCTGCACACGTCTGGCCCACCAGACTAGCGTACTGCTCCACTTCCTTCTCGTCGTTCGAACCCTTCCGCTTACGGGCGTAGGCCGCATAGGGCATCACTGTCCTCCTGTGGAGCACTAACACCCTGCCCAGTTCCTTCAGTGCGCGAGCATCACCTACAGAAGTACACAGAGAGAGGAGAGAAGTTAAGACAAAACTAAAAATTCTAAAACAAATTTTTAATTTTGAAATTCTAAACAAATGTGTATAACAGTGTATAACATTTTTGAATGTTGCAAATATTAGAAGTCTACTTTCTTAGAATCAAATTCAAATTGTAAGTCTGCATCTTGTTTGCCACCTCAATTCAAATCCAGTGCTGAAAAACTAAAGCGCAGCAGGATCATGGAAATTAAAGACCATTTTGTTCCCCATGAAGTCGCCACTTAACTACAGACTAAGCCTAAGGTTTTGTTCTGAACTTCCTAGCGAGCTGCCTTGCTGTGTACTAGCTGCTGTACAGATGCAGCTACCTTCTAAGTTTATTACCTAAAAAGCTCAACATAGGCTTTCTTTGACTTGCTAATTTTGTGTTCCCTTTTATTGTGCAGTAGTTGTGCTGTTTTAAAATGTTTTATAAATAGATTTGAAATAGTTCAAATAGGTGTTTTTTTTTCCTTTCTTTTTTTCAGTCTCTTATGCTTACCAAGCTTGAATTTATTTGAAAAATACATAATTTTTCAATTTATTGCTGATGCAAAGCTGAATTTTCAGCAGCCGTTAGTCTTTAGTGTCACATGATCCTTCAGAAATCATTCTAATATGCTGAGTTCAAGACACATTCTTTATTATCAATATTGAAAACAGTTTTGCTGTTTTTGGTGAAAGCTGTGATACTTTTTTCAGGACACTTTGATGAATGGAAAGTTGAAAAGAACAGCATTTATTTGAAATAGAAATCTTTTGTGGCATTCTAAAGGTCTTTACTGTGAATTTTGCTCAATTTAATGCATACTTGCGGACAAAAAAACATTTCAACAAACAAACAAAAAAACTCAAACTGTTGAACTGCAGTGTACATGAAATGCACTTTAGAGTCTAGCCAAATAAAAACCTTACAAGGTCAGAATAAACTCCCAGGTAAGCAACTACAACTGTGCTTTGACATTTGCACAGGGAAGCACAAAGCACATTTTCAATTTTGCCTAAAATTAAAGCCAAGGAAGGCAGCCCTCCAACTAACAACGCTACCTTAATTTGACATCCTTCACTGACACAACATGAAGTCACTGGGTGGAGGGATAAACGTCAGTGCATGTGGTCTGAACTCAAAGGTTCAAATGAGGGTCAGGTGTAGATTCTAACTCACAATTAGCCAGGTATGATGAAAAAGGATCTCTCCACCCTTAGGCAAAGACACCGAGTCAGTCAGGGTTACTACAGCTTGACCTCAATCATCAAAAAAAAATAGAAGCAGAACCGTTCCAAAACCAGCGTCTCAGAGCAGAACAGCCAGAGACGTGTAACAATGACTCCTTCAGTGAAGGAATAGCTTGGTTGGTTCCCATTTGTTTATAGGACTTCACTCCAGCAAGCCAAAATTCAGGCACACATTGCGTATTCAGTCAAGAAGCCAACACCTTCCCCCATGACTATTAAAACAGGAATTGAAGAAGAAGAAGAAGAAGAAGAAGAAAAAAAGAAGCAGTCATTTGTGGAAGCCTGAAAATGGCCGTCCAAGACAGCAGAAGGTTAAAATAGAGGAGAAAAAACCACTAGGTCTGGCTGACTATCCTAAATGAAGAATTACAACGTCAACTCAAATAAACTCACATAGTAGTACTGAGCAACGGCACTATGAAACAAGGCTTTGTCACGTTACCATTAAAAATTCTGAATGTTTTAGACATTAAAATTAATTTATTTGGATTTGCAATTTAAGGAAGTACCTTATAGCATTAGAAATTTAGCTTTTTCATTTAAAGTTAAAAGAAAGGACCATTTAGAATGTTGCAATTAATTGGAATTCTGCTTCCTTAAATTCAAATTCAAATTCTGCACCTTGTTTGCCACGTACTCAACATACTCAAATACTAAAAACAGAGTAGACAAAAAGTGGCGCTAAATTAAATTTTGGCATAAAGTACTGGGAAAATACCGGAAAATAAAAAATTATAATATTGCACAAACTGACAGAAATACACAAACTATAGGCCACCAGCCTTAAAGGGATAGTTCACCCAAAAATGAAAATTAGCCTATTATTTACTCACCCTCAAGCCATCCTAGGTGTATATGACTTTCTTCTTTAAGACGAATCCAGTCGGAGTTATATTAAAAATGTCAGTCAGCGGGTGTTGCAGTTCAGCAGTCCAAAAGAAGTGAAATTAAGCGCATACATCCATAATAAAAAGTACCTCACACGGCTCCGGGGGGTGAACAAAGGCCTCCTGTAGCGAATCGATGCATTTTTGTAAGAAAAATATCCATATTCAAAACGTAATAATCACTTTAATGTAGCTTGCGCCAACAGTTGTACATGGAAGCAGCTCCGGGAGGATGATGTAAGATGTCGGCGTTGCGCATGCGCCGGTGAGTCTCGTGAAAACCAACGTTTGTTTACAGGAGCAAAGGAAGCAAAGTTTCCTTACTTTAGCAAAGGAAAACCAGTCTCCTCTTGGCTTATACCGAAATCCTCCGACATTCTTCTTTACAAATCCTTGATTTGTACTTCTAATTCGTGACCGGTGTTTTGTTTTGCTCTCTCATCTGCACTTCTGCATTCGTCACTTCTCACCGGAGCTTACATTAAATCCTAGGGCTGGACGATATGGTCAAAATTGATATCACGATATATTTCTTAATTTCGGTCGATACGATATAATTCCGATATCGATATGAACACTATTTATCTGAAATAGAAATCTTTTGTAACATTATAAATGCCTTTATCATCACTTTTGATCAATTTTGAGCATCCTTGCTAAATAAAAGTATTAATTTCTATAATTTCTTTCCCAAAAAAATTATAAAAATTATACTGGGTAATATCTTGGGATACATATGAGATAACACATGCGTGGCTGCGTGTTGCATGTGTGCGAGCATGATTATTACAAAGCGCTGCTTGCCAGAAAATATAAAAGTAGAGTTCAAAGAGATTACGAAAGACTGGGTGAGTGAAGCAATGCACAGCAGTACAAAAAAAGAACAAAACTGTACACACAGAGGGGGAAAAGACTTCTGGCAGACAAATAAACAATCAGGAAGACAATAAACAGACAAGTGTACAAGAGGACATGTTTTGAAAGACAAACAGAGAGAAAGAAAGAGAGACAGACAGATGGTTGTAAGGTATGAAGGGGCTCTAGGCTCTGTAGAGCAGGATTCTCTCTGCACACGTCTGGCCCACCAGACTAGCGTACTGCTCCACTTCCTTCTCGTCGTTCGAACCCTTCCGCTTACGGGCGTAGGCCGCATAGGGCATCACTGTCCTCCTGTGGAGCACTAACACCCTGCCCAGTTCCTTCAGTGCGCGAGCATCACCTACAGAAGTACACAGAGAGAGGAGAGAAGTTAAGACAAAACTAAAAATTCTAAAACAAATTTTTAATTTTGAAATTCTAAACAAATGTGTATAACAGTGTATAACATTTTTGAATGTTGCAAATATTAGAAGTCTACTTTCTTAGAATCAAATTCAAATTGTAAGTCTGCATCTTGTTTGCCACCTCAATTCAAATCCAGTGCTGAAAAACTAAAGCGCAGCAGGATCATGGAAATTAAAGACCATTTTGTTCCCCATGAAGTCGCCACTTAACTACAGACTAAGCCTAAGGTTTTGTTCTGAACTTCCTAGCGAGCTGCCTTGCTGTGTACTAGCTGCTGTACAGATGCAGCTACCTTCTAAGTTTATTACCTAAAAAGCTCAACATAGGCTTTCTTTGACTTGCTAATTTTGTGTTCCCTTTTATTGTGCAGTAGTTGTGCTGTTTTAAAATGTTTTATAAATAGATTTGAAATAGTTCAAATAGGTGTTTTTTTTTCCTTTCTTTTTTTCAGTCTCTTATGCTTACCAAGCTTGAATTTATTTGAAAAATACATAATTTTTCAATTTATTGCTGATGCAAAGCTGAATTTTCAGCAGCCGTTAGTCTTTAGTGTCACATGATCCTTCAGAAATCATTCTAATATGCTGAGTTCAAGACACATTCTTTATTATCAATATTGAAAACAGTTTTGCTGTTTTTGGTGAAAGCTGTGATACTTTTTTCAGGACACTTTGATGAATGGAAAGTTGAAAAGAACAGCATTTATTTGAAATAGAAATCTTTTGTGGCATTCTAAAGGTCTTTACTGTGAATTTTGCTCAATTTAATGCATACTTGCGGACAAAAAAACATTTCAACAAACAAACAAAAAAACTCAAACTGTTGAACTGCAGTGTACATGAAATGCACTTTAGAGTCTAGCCAAATAAAAACCTTACAAGGTCAGAATAAACTCCCAGGTAAGCAACTACAACTGTGCTTTGACATTTGCACAGGGAAGCACAAAGCACATTTTCAATTTTGCCTAAAATTAAAGCCAAGGAAGGCAGCCCTCCAACTAACAACGCTACCTTAATTTGACATCCTTCACTGACACAACATGAAGTCACTGGGTGGAGGGATAAACGTCAGTGCATGTGGTCTGAACTCAAAGGTTCAAATGAGGGTCAGGTGTAGATTCTAACTCACAATTAGCCAGGTATGATGAAAAAGGATCTCTCCACCCTTAGGCAAAGACACCGAGTCAGTCAGGGTTACTACAGCTTGACCTCAATCATCAAAAAAAAATAGAAGCAGAACCGTTCCAAAACCAGCGTCTCAGAGCAGAACAGCCAGAGACGTGTAACAATGACTCCTTCAGTGAAGGAATAGCTTGGTTGGTTCCCATTTGTTTATAGGACTTCACTCCAGCAAGCCAAAATTCAGGCACACATTGCGTATTCAGTCAAGAAGCCAACACCTTCCCCCATGACTATTAAAACAGGAATTGAAGAAGAAGAAGAAGAAGAAGAAGAAGAAAAAAAGAAGCAGTCATTTGTGGAAGCCTGAAAATGGCCGTCCAAGACAGCAGAAGGTTAAAATAGAGGAGAAAAAACCACTAGGTCTGGCTGACTATCCTAAATGAAGAATTACAACGTCAACTCAAATAAACTCACATAGTAGTACTGAGCAACGGCACTATGAAACAAGGCTTTGTCACGTTACCATTAAAAATTCTGAATGTTTTAGACATTAAAATTAATTTATTTGGATTTGCAATTTAAGGAAGTACCTTATAGCATTAGAAATTTAGCTTTTTCATTTAAAGTTAAAAGAAAGGACCATTTAGAATGTTGCAATTAATTGGAATTCTGCTTCCTTAAATTCAAATTCAAATTCTGCACCTTGTTTGCCACGTACTCAACATACTCAAATACTAAAAACAGAGTAGACAAAAAGTGGCGCTAAATTAAATTTTGGCATAAAGTACTGGGAAAATACCGGAAAATAAAAAATTATAATATTGCACAAACTGACAGAAATACACAAACTATAGGCCACCAGCCTTAAAGGGATAGTTCACCCAAAAATGAAAATTAGCCTATTATTTACTCACCCTCAAGCCATCCTAGGTGTATATGACTTTCTTCTTTAAGACGAATCCAGTCGGAGTTATATTAAAAATGTCAGTCAGCGGGTGTTGCAGTTCAGCAGTCCAAAAGAAGTGAAATTAAGCGCATACATCCATAATAAAAAGTACCTCACATGGCTCCGGGGGGTGAACAAAGGCCTCCTGTAGCGAATCGATGCATTTTTGTAAGAAAAATATCCATATTCAAAACGTAATAATCACTTTAATGTAGCTTGCGCCAACAGTTGTACATGGAAGCAGCTCCGGGAGGATGATGTAAGATGTCGGCGTTGCGCATGCGCCGGTGAGTCTCGTGAAAACCAACGTTTGTTTACAGGAGCAAAGGAAGCAAAGTTTCCTTACTTTAGCAAAGGAAAACCAGTCTCCTCTTGGCTTATACCGAAATCCTCCGACATTCTTCTTTACAAATCCTTGATTTGTACTTCTAATTCGTGACCGTTGTTTTGTTTCGATCTCTCCGCTGCACTTCCGCGTTCGTCACTAATCACGCAACGCCGACGTCATCTGCCCGGAGCTGCTTCCGTGTACAACTGTTGGCACAAGCTAGATTAAATTGATTATTATGTTTTAAATATGGTTACCTCCGACATTCTTCTTTACAAATCCTTGATTTGTACTTCTAATTCGTGACCATTGTTTTGTTTCGATCTCTCCGCTGCACTTCCGCGTTCGTCACTAATCACGCAACGCCGACGTCATCCGCCCGGAGCTGCTTCCGTGTACAACTGTTGGCACAAGCTAGATTAAATTGATTATTATGTTTTAAATATGGTTATTTTTCTTACAAAAACGCATCGATTCGCTACAGGAGGTCTTCGTTTACCCCCCGTAGCCGTGTGAGGCACTTTTTATTATGGATGTATGCGCTTAATTTAACTTCTTTTGGACTGATGAACTGCAACATCTGCTGACTGACATTAAACAGCTTGAAAGACCAAAGTCAATTTTTAATACAACTCCGACTGGATTCGTCTGAAAGAAGAAAATCATATGCACCTAGGATGCCTTGAGGGTGAGTAATTCATGGGCTAATTTTCATTTTTGGGTGAACTAACCCTTTAAATAGAGCTGGAGGAACATGCGGGAAAATAAACACCGGGATATGCAAAACTCCAGGCCAAGAGGGACAGATGAGAAACAATATATTGCTAGGGAATTTTTTTTGTGTGAAAGTTATGATTGTTATTAACAGATCTGACACTAGCTCAGGGCTCTGACTCTGCGAGGTGCCTCATCTGGAAGCCAGCTTACAGAGATTTCATGGGGATGCTGGGTAATGTAAATTAGCCCTCATCATTTCACACACATAGGGGGTAGGGTTTAATTTTCACAGTTTCCCTGTAATAGAACCAGTAAAACTCATCCGCCACACAGACACTGTTCAAACTTGGCTTCGGGTTTTGTGGGAGATTGAGGGAATGAGAAAAGGTGAGACTGGAGGGGGTGGAAAAGAGAAATGAAATATAAAACTTGAGCAAAACTACAGTACCGACACTGTTCTTTCATTGTAATACAAAAATAAAAGAGCAAACACTGATGAGAAGAAAAGCATATGTTGTGTTTATGCTTATGTTTATGCTTTTAAAGTTCTTCCAGATCACGCTATTTGACCAGAACCACAGTATTTAACCAGCATAAACCAGTAGGGAAATCCACCCTGATCTTTTATGGAGAAGTTGGGGGGAAAATAAAATAAAAAGGAAACAAGATGGATTAGATGCACTCTGTACTTTTGGCACACTGTGGTCACAGAAAGTATTTGAACAAGTATTTGAACACGTATGCAACGCTAAAAAGTGTGAATTTCATCACATATGCAGTATATAAAATCAAATGACACCTGCAAACAAAAGACAACAACCACTACAACGAGTCACAATATTTTGTCTTCATTTTGAACAGTACATCTATTGTTTGATTTCCAACTTTACAATCTGTGAAACATTTGTATTGAAAAGTGTATTTTGTTGTCTGATGCAGAAGAGGTCTTATAAATGTACAAATCTGTATGTTCTGCATCTGATTTGACCTGATCCTGGTCTGTAATGGAGAAAGATGCTAGCCACTCCAGACTGTAATATGATAGCAGCGTGCAGACAGATAAAGCAGGATAAATAGAGTGTGAGGAAGACAGACAGCAAAAGAGTGAGCGAGAGAGAAAAAAATTGAGAGGAAAAAGAGAGGTAGCTGGCAGTCCATCACACTACATTCAATAAATTATGATAAATGAAGAGCAGACGAGACCCATGAACAGCAAGTTCTGGACGTTCTCTCATAACCGTATAAAGCCCCTGCCTACACCCCCAAACCAAACACTGAGAGCTTTATTATTTCCACTCAAAAAGAAGAAAAAACATTCCCTGGAAAACCCCTTTAGGCACTCAATGCTCGGTTTCTGTCCCAGTAAGGTACTGCACTTACCCCGTTAGAGAAAAACAAAAGCTTACTTTATACTTTTATACAGCACATCTTAATTTATTCATCCACTGGCACTTTTTTTTTGCTTGCAAACAGTAGTTCCTGGAATTAAATAAGCTTTGATTTTAAAATTCAAGTCAATCCAAAATTCTAAATCAGCACAAATGTGATACCGTGAATACAGAACTGAGTGAGGACCGTGGTCCTCTGGGGTAAACAGGTTGTGTAATACATTAGCATTTTAAAGAGACAACCCAAGAGAATGCATCTAAAATGCAGGAGAATATGTGCTTAGCATGGTATTATGCAACTCAAGTGGACATATTTTAAGGAGGAAAAAGTTCAGAGGTAGCCTATAGGATTGCCCTTAGGGCAAGTTATTTATTTTTCATTGGCTCAAGTTAAAAAATATAGATGTGAATCATTACCCTACATTTTTTTTAATTGGATGAACGAAACATTTTTTTCAGTGTGAGATCATTTACCCTTAAATGGGAATACAGCAAAAGAAACTGTATTTTACACACATTATGAATTTTTGGTCCGAATTAAATGTCAGGTATTGCAAAACAATACAGAGACAATAAACAGCAAATTTCTTATATTGTTTTCTTCACAGGCTGCATGCAAAAATAAACAGCACGATATGAGTAGTCTGATTTGTGAATGAATGGCTCTTATAAGCGATTCTTTTAATGAATCACAAATCTGAAACATTCTAATGAATATATTATATACCCAACAGATTCAAATTTTGATGTCATGACATCATGTATACCATATTCAGCAAATACAAAAGACCTTGACTCATTTAAGTAGAGAGTAAAAGAAAATGAAAACGGGGGTTGAGATATCAAACAGCAATAAACAATTCAGAATAAAAGCTTTTATCTGCTCAATTAAGCACGACAATAACACTGTACAGAGCCGTCATGACAGTTGGGCTCTTTTCATTCAGTCAATCCAAACATCCGCTCCGTATATAAACACACTCCTTCCCCCGACCCATTCATCCATCCTCTAACTCGATTAACACTCCCGTCAAGCGGCATCAGGCTTTCTCAATCAGCCACGCCGGAGGTTCACCGACACGCTGCTTCAGGGCCAGATCTGTCCTGGGGTCAAAGGTCAAAGGTGATAAATCGAACTTTCTCTGGAATGAGAGATGGCTGACCAAAGAGGTTTCTGACACCCCGGCACGCTCCTCAAAGAGGCGGAGGAGGAGGTCTGGAGCAACTACAGAAGCTTCCTACAGAAACACATGTTTGCGACATACTAAAACTATTTATTAGAACTTTTCAGTGCATGTGTTCACCAACGGTCAAAAGTTTGGAATAGTTAAGATTAAGTGTTCAATTGTTTTTAAATAATATTTTTTAATAATAAAAAAAAACAATAGTATTGTGAAATGTTTTGCAATTTAATAACTGTTTCCTGTCTATTTATTAGAACTTTTCAGTGCATGTGTTCACCAACGGTCAAAAGTTTGGAATAGTTAAGATTAAGTGTTCAATTGTTTTTAAATAATATTTTTTAATAATAAAAAAAACAATAGTATTGTGAAATGTTTTGCAATTTAATAACTGTTTCCTGTTTAAATATATTTTAAAATGTTATTCCTGTGATGCAAAGCTGAATTGTCAGCATCATTACTCCAGTCTTCAGTGTCACATGATCCTTCAGAAATCATTCTAATATGCTAAATTTGCTGCTCAAGAAACATTTCTTATTATCAATGTTGATAACAGCTGTGATCAAATAAATGCAGCCATGGTGAGCAAGAGATTTCTTTCAAATATCTAATTTATTCAAATCTTTTGGCCAGGAATGTACAGTAACTCTACCTACACATTATGATATAAATATCCATTCATCCAGCAACCGCTTGCTGACAGATTCAGCCAGTAATTTGTAAGACTGATTCAAACTGATAACTTTGTGTGTTGGCAGCAAATACAACACAATAAATTGTGTTTATTTTTCTCATCACATTTAATTCAAACTCCAAACCCACAAATCAGATGAATTATAGTTTCTTTTGCCATGGCGCTGTAGATTCAGCCCAGACTGTCAGTCCTAAAGATTAAATTGGAAAAACAAATCAGAGCAGCGTAAACAAAGCCAAATAAAATCAAGAGTTTCACAACAATTTTGTGGCGTTCATGTGCACTCATCACGTAAATACAATTATTCTGACATGATTATTATCCTGTCGGTCACCAGCTCACAAGGTCAGTATGATACTCTGTCACTGGCCTGGTCCATGCCACATAAGCTCTTGATAAACAGATCCAGCCAAACACAATACAGACTCACAGCCAGATTTACCTTATCAGGCAGTAACCCCACAACTGAAGAGTTCAAGCAGTATGGGAGTAAACATACTCCACAGACACTTCATTAACGTGAGCTTCATCTTCTGGACTGATCATTCGCTGCCCTGACTCTGTACTGTTTTCTCCAATCACAGAGGCCCCTGACAGAATGTTTTTGTTTCAACTCTGAACTCACACAAAATTCAATCAATCACGTGTTGGTTGAGGACCGCAGAGGATGAAAGATTTGTTAGATCGGGACAAATACATTATGTCAGATAGACCACCAGTACTATATCACATATCACAGCTAGAACAAGAACTAGTCTGAACCACAAACAAACTCTGTGTTTTTGGGATATATTCACACTGCTCTGTGTAGATGATAATGAAAAAATAAAGTAACAGTTGACAGAAATGCAAATTCATTTAAAGTCATTCAAAAATAATGAAGAAAAAAAAAGCGCGTAAAACAGAAATCAAGGTTTAAAGACTTTTACAATTAAAACGTTGTTTAAAATCATTTAAAGTGTTATGACACATATGAGAACCAATGTGTGGTGCCAATGTCATCAAACCTGGCGTGTCACAATGCACATGCATAACTGAGATTGTAAGAGATACTCCACCCAAAAATGAAAATTCTGTCATAATTTAATTACTCTCATGTCGTTCCAAACTTTTTTCCAGAAAGAAAAGTAAATATGACTTGACTGTATGACTTTCTTTGCAGAACATAAAAATGTATTTTGAAAAACGCTAGAAACCGTATTTTTAAAATGTATTCTTTTATGCTCAACTGAAGAAATAAAGTGACACGTTTGGAAAAATAAACAATTTTTATTTTGGGGTGAATCATCACTTTAAGAGCTATGAGCGGTATTAACCTTAGAACAATTTCATAGTTCAAAATGACTTCAGTGATTAATAAAAAAGTATCATGTTCTTAGTTTTTGAAAGAGGGCACAGAGTTTATAAACGGCATTTCTACATTGGGTTCCTGATGCGGCTCCGATGTGGCTTCCACAGAATCCAAACATCGCCCTTGTAACCAACCGTCAGACCGCTGGCCTTGAGCTCTGCTGAGAAACAGGCCTGAAATAGTTGGTCTGTCTGGCCAAGAACAACAGGTCATGTAGGACTGGAGGCACCACAAAAACGATTTAAAAACACTGGGGGAAACGAAGGCCCGCGTCTGGTTGCCAGTCAGCGCAGAGGTAGGTCAAACAAGACCAAGGGCCTCCCAAGATCTGCAATCCAAACCAGTACGAAACGTGTGGGAAGCCATGAGGATTACGATGAGGTAATTCTTATTGGCATCATTCTCAAAAAAAACAAACAAAAAAAAAAGTTAATTTATAGACTTGAGAATATTTCCTATTCGTACCCTTCGCGGTTTTGACTTCGAAAAAAGAGAGGCTGTAACACGTGTCCTAACCAGGCACGATGTGATAAATTCTCTCTCGTCTTACGTTAATTTTTGTTTTGTCCTAACCAGCCACACTACGACAAGCAACACAATATTTTATTGGTTGCTCGATTCTGGAGCCCCGCCCACAGTGAATCTGATTGGTCCAAAATCCTGCTTCAAATAACTTAGTCATGTCAGACGCCATAATTAAATTGACACAAATGTTGTGTTGTAAAATCAGATTGTACTTAGGCGCTGAAGACAGTACAACCTAATGGACAGAGTCAGACTTGTAACCCGAAGTTCGCGGGTTCGAGTCTCAGGTCCGGCAGGGATTGTAGGTGTGGGGAGTGAATATCCAGCGCTCTTTCCTTTTCCTTTCCTTTTAAGACCTGACTGGCTGCAATTTTAATGCTTCACACAACATTTCATTTTCAATAAGGACATATTACTTGACTTTGGACACTTTGCATCGTGTCTGGTTAGGAAACAGTGTAATGCCATATTTAGCTGACACGCTACTCCAAATGGAAACAGTATTAGTCACTTACATGACCCTTCCATGAGGATCATCGAGTTTTGGCACCCTCTTCATCAATGGCTTCAGAGACGAGTTCAAACGGCTGACCGTGAGCGTAATCTCTCCTTGACCCTTACTTCAACCCTGCTCCCCGAACGCTCTATTTAACATCCAAACGCTCAGCTATGACTTAAATATTTACACACAAGTGAAGTACAGGCACACTTACATTTGCCCCAGTGTGTTTACAGGGCTGACAGGGTCAAATGTGAAGACAGATGAAACCGATGAAAAGGAAAAGTGTGCTAAATGCCATGATAAGATGGGTGAGATTAAAATGCTATCGTTTCTTATAGAAAAAGGTTCACCTAGAAATGTAAGTGTCATTATTTATGTTACTAATGTTTGTTAAAACCCATATATTTTTTCCTTTAAAAAGAAAACAAAACATTTGCCCAAAAAAAAAAAAAACACACTTTACATTTTACATACAGTACATAGTGATCAGGGGTTGCAGAGCACCAAAATGTACGAAAAATTAAATCAGTGAAAAATTGGTTCAGATAAAATCAATAAAAAAAAAAAGGGGGAAAAAATCAGTTTCTTTGCACAAAGCTATCAGATGACTGATTCCCCCACCCCCCACCATTTTTGGAGCTTTTAGTTGTATGGAAAATATATATTACCGTTCAAAAGTTTGCGGTCAGTATGTTTTTTAGTTTTTTTTAACAAGTTAATAGTTTTATTCAGCAAGTTGATCAAATGTGATCATAAAGATGTTTACATTTTTAATAAATATTTCTATTTCAAATACAGTAAATGCTGTTCTTTTAACTTTCTATTTCGAATCCTGAAAAAAATGTATCACCATTTCAACAAAAATGAATCAGTACAAATGTTTTCAACACTGATGATAGAGAGAAATGTTTCTTGAGCAGCAAATCAGCATATTAAAATTGTTTCTGAAGGATCATGTGACCCTGAAGACTGGAGTAATGATGCTGAAAATTCAGATTTGCATCACAAGAATAAATTACATTTGAACACATATTCCGGTTGAGACCAGTTATATAAAATTGTAACAATATTTCACAATATTTTATTTTTGATCAAATAAATGCAGCCTCGGTGAGCATAAGGAGGTGTATTTCAAAAACATTTACCACAAAAAAAATGTGTGTGTATGAGCTCAATGGGAGAAATAATAGCATACAAGTTTGGAGCAACATGAGGGCGAGTAAATAATGACAGATTGTAAATTTTTGGGTCACTACTCCTTTAACATTATGTTCAGAGGGGACATCTGACATAAAACAGACATGAGGGTATGGATGGATAAAGATCACAATGAGAAGTAAAAATAAATGCATTGTGGTCTGCCCAGAGTGGACGTGCCAATGCTCCCTTCATCCTCTGCCTATATCCCCCAGCACCAAATATGAATTCACAATGTTGACAGAACAACAGAAATGCCTCTACAAACCAGTGAAAAACAAATCTTTGTGCAGAGACAACATCAGGACAGCAGAAACACCTCTGCTGTGGGCTGGAGTGGCACATCCTGATTTAGCAGCGACTACATCAGCACTGCACCAGCAGAGCGATTCCTGTGCTACAATTTAAATTGAATAACACTGTCTGTCATAAGCAGACCCATGATATTTTTTACACAAATTTTAATTGTGGAAAATCTGAGGAATTTTGCGTAACTGATTTAAACATTAAAATATTTTATTGATAGCTGAATAATCAAGTTAGGCAAAATATTTCACAAACAAACATCTTATGTGTGAACACAGGAGGGGAATGTGTAGAGCTTAGTGAATGATGGCTGTTGAATGAGGCACTAAACATCCTATATCAGTTCTTACTATTCAAGTAAAAAATACCTTTATAATCTTTGGTGAAAATGTTTTAAGATGCTCTGCCTCTGCACCGGCTTTGCTTTTCAATCTCTCTGACTCCACTCTGGTATGTAATGCCCTCTTTTCATGATCAAAACATTTTGATTAAACACTATAAACAGTAAAAACTACACAGATATCTAGACATATCAAAAGTTTGGACACACTAAACTGAATTTGCTTTTTAGATCAGGTCCTATCTTTACATTTTTGCATGGAATAATATAAGGGAAGAACAGCAAATATCTGAGTATTTATAGCGTGAATGTAATACATATATGTATATGTGTATATGTGTAAAAAAAAAATATATATATATATATATGTGTATGTGTAGATATATATATATATATATGTGTATGTGTATATATATATATATATATATATATACACACACATAATACATATCGGTATTTGTTGGCCTGTACACGGTCTTTCAAAAAATAAACGTAATTCAATGATGTTAAAACAAATGACAGTTTTATCACCTTTGATAGTTTACAAATCAGTCTTTATGCACAAATTTCCGTATAAATTTATAATTTTAAATGGATGTTGGTGCAGATAATGAAAGAAACACCATTAACAAATGTCCAGCATACATGGATGCATTTTCATGAAGTTGGCTGATGAAATGCATATATGTGTAGTTCAAATATGAAGTATTATTTTGGTCTCTACGTAATCTCATACTTTCAGTTGTGTTATTTCATAGTTTCCATGACTTTACTATTATTCTAAAATGTGAAAAACAGCAATAATAAACACTGTGAATGTGTGTCCAAACTTTTAGAGTACTAAAATGAAAAATCGGAGAAAAAGAAGAAGAGCATAAGCGATCTTTTATTCATCAGCGCCTCTCCCTCCCTCTTTGGTCCAGGCATGGCGTCTGCTTGTCGGTACTGATATTATTACTATTATTATTATCATCGTCATCAAGCCCACAGTTCTGGGCCGTGACCACAGCACTGACCCCGCTTGACTGCCGCTGCAGAATCCTGGAAGCTCTCCATGCCTGGATCCAGTCCTGTTATTTCAACACACGTTTCGCAGGACTAACGCACCCCTCCTTTCGTTCACAGAACTGAGATCTATAAACACAGTTGACGGTTTACAAATTGAGCTCCAACGAAATGGCATCCAAGGAGCAAGTTTGCCGAATGGCTACCATTATTAAGCTGACACAAATGACGTATATTGCATAATTACAGTCATGGGAAATGCTGTTACATATTGATTTTACAGTTGGCCCCTACCGACTCCACCGAAGTGTCAAACTGATTAGTAAGTGTGATAGTAAAGTGTCATGACGTGGTCAAATGGAGTGGTTCCCGAAACCCACTTGTGGTGATGGATCTCCATTGGACTTCACTCGTTCTGACCCGGAGTCAAATAACCTGCTGCAATTTTGACACTAAACAGACTGCATTTGATAAGCCCAGTCAGCTGTGTTAGGGGAAGGTTGGCTGAACCTACAACTTTGTCGGGAGGTCCTGTCAGATTGGCTCTGGAAAAGGGAAGAGCTGCCAGTGTCTTTGAGTATTTACAGGTTCAACTACAGGATCTTTTTGAACATGTGCAATAGAAAAGGTGACATAGTGGATGAATCTCACAATGTTTATAAACTGATCAGGGTGAAATTTTATCCCCGAAAAAAAAGGAATTATATGTTGCTTATAGAAAATGAAGCCTAAATAGCTTAAAATTTATACATGAAAAATTGTAAAACGTATATATTATTAAAATGTTTTCATTTAATTAGTAATATGTACAAAAAAAATTTTGATTCATTATTAAAAATATTTCGGTTTTGTTTGTATTATTATTATTATTATTATATAAATGTTACAACTTATCAGGGTGAAATTTTAATCAAAAAATCAAGGAAAAAACCCAAGAAATTATATATTGCTTATAGAAAATAAAGCCTAAATTAGACTTAAAATAGGATATAAAACGATTCAATTATATATTTTAAAAATGATAAAAAAATTATGTTATAATAATAATAATAAAATAATAATAATATTCAAATAATTTTTTTTAACAATTAAAACTTAGTCTTAAGTCTTATAATTATATATATATATATATATATATATATATATATATATATATATATATATATATATATATATATATATATTTATATATATATATATATATATAATTATTAGTATTAAATTATTATCATTACATTATTAATATTAATAATTTAATACTAATAATACATTTGACAATTTATTATTAAAAATCTCATTATCGTATTAAAAATATACATTTAAATAAATATTGAGCTATTAATATTGAACAGTATGTGTTGGTATTTATTGGATTGCCTGTTGGATTGCAGTTTTTAATAAAATCACTCTAAATCGATGTTAAATGAGTAAAGAGAAAGTAAAGCAACGGACGAGTCACAGTAATTACATTTAGCTGAGAAAATGTGCTTAACTGTCATCAAAAGGGTAAAAACAGCAAATATAATAATAAATAAAACTTTTTTTCTTTAATATTTTTTTAATATTGACCAAAAAAAAAAGTATATATACATATATATTTATTTATTTATTATATTGTAATTTATGCAAGTTATTTGGGAGTGCGAAAAGTTACCTAGACATTTTTTATGAGATGCACCATGATAGTGGATTTGCTTTGTTCCGGGTTTACAATCCTGTTGAAGGCTCACCTGCTCGGGCGTTTTCATTGAGACGAGAGTAAGCAGAGATATCAAGGCGAGGAATGCATCTCTCGATGGTCAACCAAGTGTACGTTTCAGGGCACAGGAGGTCTGAAGGCCGGTACTGACCCTACGAATGCAAAAACAAGAAGTAGTAGTACTTGGTCAGTGCATTGCTATGTCAAATTCTGTAGATTTTCTGCAAAACCAGGAGAAAAAAAGAGGGGAAAAGCAGATGGCCTCCTGGGCCTTGAGTTTAGGGGGCTGCTGATAGTCATACAGAGCCAAACATATACACACGCACCATTGTGACCGCAGTGTAAACAAGCAAACGCCTCAGCACAGTTCTCTGCATCGCTTCAAACGCGGCTGAGCCATTTCTGGCCAAGGCAAAAGTTCAGTGTCATGCTGCACGCAAAAGCCCGCTCAGATTATGTGGGTTTAGTTCAACGAGAAGCAGCCTGGTTAAAGTCCCACCATTACTGGCAGGATCCGTCTGTCATTATCCTGCAGTGGAAACTATGTGTCCTGGTTTTACAAGACAGACAACATGGGAGCGAGGGTGTTTCACACCCGTGTACATCAGCGGACTATACAGACAGCCCTAAAGAGTGAGGTGACATATTCAGAGCGTATACATATATATTTATTTATTTATTATATTGTAATTTATGCAAGTTATTTGGGAGTGCGAAAAGTTACCTAGACATTTTTTATGAGATGCACCATGATAGTGGATTTGCTTTGTTCCGGGTTTACAATCCTGTTGAAGGCTCACCTGCTCGGGCGTTTTCATTGAGACGAGAGTAAGCAGAGATATCAAGGCGAGGAATGCATCTCTCGATGGTCAACCAAGTGTACGTTTCAGGGCACAGGAGGTCTGAAGGCCGGTACTGACCCTACGAATGCAAAAACAAGAAGTAGTAGTACTTGGTCAGTGCATTGCTATGTCAAATTCTGTAGATTTTCTGCAAAACCAGGAGAAAAAAAGAGGGGAAAAGCAGATGGCCTCCTGGGCCTTGAGTTTAGGGGGCTGCTGATAGTCATACAGAGCCAAACATATACACACGCACCATTGTGACCGCAGTGTAAACAAGCAAACGCCTCAGCACAGTTCTCTGCATCGCTTCAAACGCGGCTGAGCCATTTCTGGCCAAGGCAAAAGTTCAGTGTCATGCTGCACGCAAAAGCCCGCTCAGATTATGTGGGTTTAGTTCAACGAGAAGCAGCCTGGTTAAAGTCCCACCATTACTGGCAGGATCCGTCTGTCATTATCCTGCAGTGGAAACTATGTGTCCTGGTTTTACAAGACAGACAACATGGGAGCGAGGGTGTTTCACACCCGTGTACATCAGCGGACTATACAGACAGCCCTAAAGAGTGAGGTGACATATTCAGAGCGGGCTGATGACAAGCAAGCGAGGGTCACTGGATTTGAAGCAATGCACGAGAATTAGTTTGAATTTTAGAGTCTGCAGACCGACGTCTGCACATGTGTACAAAATTAAAGAAAAGAGAACAAAGCAAGCTCCAATAATGCACAATACAAGCATGCGTACTTTAAAAAAGTATGGAATTTTAACACACACAAAAAAGTAATTCTACACGAGTACAAAATGAAAAACAGGATTTTTTTTTACTGTTTGGAAATAAAAGCGAGAGTTGTGCAGGTATGTGGAGGTTAGTCAATCGTAAAGCTCTTTTATAGAAAATTCTTAAAGGTACAGTAGCAAAAACAGTGTAAGTGTTGTAAGGGTCAAAGAGTGGGTGGATAATGGTCATGCAATGCTAAATCACAACTGTTCTGGTGTGAGAAACCTTGACTAACGTTACAATGGACTTCAGGGGAAAGGAATAAAATGCTACAAAAGTACAGAATATGACCCCTTTAAAGTGAAGGATGTGCTACAGATATTGGGATATGCTCAAGTTGAACGTCACACTCCACGGCCCTTAAATGTGCAGCTTGCGATCATGCTCTGGAAAGGAATCTTGGCTGCTGGTACATGCAAGAGCCTGTAAAGAGATTCTGCAAAGATGCAACTTCCATTATTGGGGAAGTAACCAGAACAAACAGATGATCCATTCAACAAGCCAAACTAAAAACAAGAGAAACAGTCCAAAAAGTGTTGATTTTTTTTGTTCTTGATCATTAGCCAATTAAATGAAAGAAAGAAAGGATTTTTTTTTTTATTTAAAAATAAAATGAAACAATACAAAATAAAATAAAAACTAAATAAATGAAATAATAATGAAAAAACATCTTAATAAAATGGTATATATATATATATATGTTTTCTTGATCATCAGCCAATAAAATAATATGAAAAAGGACAAATTAAAATAAAATAAATAGAAAATAAAAAATAATAAAACAACTATTTATTTATTTATTAATAAACCAGATTGCAGGATAAAATAATATTAGATATTAGATAAAACACACCAAAGTTTAACCATCTCCTTGCTTTTAAAATTATGCATAGGATTTTTTTAGAAATTAAACGATTGTGTGTCCGATTTCAAGTTCTAGTTCCTTAATGGTTCTGCAGGTTTGCATTTCATGTGTCTAGCAACTTTATTTGAGATCTCTATTAAAGCTAATAAATGTAAAGATTTAGTCACGTGATTCTGTCCCTCTTTTCCTTCCTATTACAATGAATGAGAAAAGCCTTCTCTCCACATAGCCTGTCCCCAAATCGCTCTCTTAAGATTCAGTGTTTGCACGCAAATGCTTGATCTAAAGATCACCATTTCAAACAACACACCAAAGTTTAACCATCTCCTTGCTTTTAAAATTATGCATAGGATTTTTTTAGAAATTAAACGATTGTGTGTCCGATTTCAAGTTCTAGTTCCTTACTGGTTCTGCAGGTTTGCATTTCATGTGTCTAGCAACTTTATTTGAGATCTCTATTAAAGCTAATAAATGTAAAGATTTAGTCACGTGATTCTGTCACTCTTTTCCTTACTATTACAATGAATGAGAACCGGAGCAATAAAACTTCAGTAATGCAAAAATAGTTCACATGACTCATCAACATGCCAATGGGAACTAGGCTGGATGTCAGTGCACAGCACGTTTATGATGCTTTTATGGTGCTTATTTCTTAAAGGGATAGTTCACCCAAAAATACACAAAACGATCATTCTGTGCAAGAACCTTAATAGTATTTATATCGTTTTTTTTACCTCTGATTTTCACCGCAATGTCCGAACTGTCCAGAGCGCGCTTAACAGCCGGCGCCTGACGCATCTTCTTCTTCTTCTTGCTTTACGGCAGATCGCAGACTTATAAGTGCATTACCGTCACCTATCTCTCAAATGGACCATTGACACTCTATCTACAATCTCAATTAGGAGTGTTAATGGTCCATTTGAGAGATAGGTGACGGTAATGCACTTATAAGTCTGCGATCTGCCGTAGTCAGAGACTGATCGTTTTGTGTATTTACACATCAATGTATCATCACAAGCCGCAGGGTTTCATTTGGTTTTGTTTGTGTATGTTTTATGACTCTCAAAGCTATGATTCCCATCCACTGACATTATACGACTGACAGACTGCAACGGTTTGAGTTAAAAATCTTCGTTTGTGTTCTCTGAAGAAACAAAGTCACCTACATCTTGGATGCCCTGGGGGTAAGCAGATATACATCAAATTTGCATTTTTGGGTGAACTATCCCTTTAAGTTTAATTATAAGGAATATAGGCCTACTATTCAAAAGTTTGGGGTTGGTATGATTTTTTGAAAGTTTTTGAAAAAAATGTTGTCTCTTCTGCTCACCAAGATTGCATTTATCTGATTATAAATAAAAACAGCAATATTGTGAAATATTATTACAATTTAAAAATAAGTGTTTTCTATTTGAATATATTTTAAAAAGTAATTTATTCCTGTGATTCAAAGCTGAATTTTCAGCATCATTTCTCCAGTCTTACGTGTCACATGATCCTCCAGAAATCATTCTAATATGTTGATTTGCTGCTCAAGAAACATTTCATATTAAAAAGAAAGTTTAGCTTTTTTCAGGATTCTTTGATGAATAGAAAGCAGTGTTCATTTGAAACAGAAATCTTTTGTAACATTATACTGTAAATGTCTTTACTGTCACTTTTGATTATTTTAATAACTTCTTGCTGAATAAATCGATGACTTTTTTCAAAACCTCAAACTTCTGAAAGAGAACAAAAAAAAAAGAAAGAAAAGAAAAAAAAAAAAATCACACAGTTTTGGACTGACATGAGGGTGAGAAAATAAATGCCCATTTCATTTTGGGGGGAACTATTCCTTCAAACACATACTTTGGATTCAGTTTTGTGTCATGAGCACCACATCTGCACTCCTGCATGTACTGTATACATTTACACAGATGGGAAATATTGAATCAGGCTTTGAGCGCTGATTCACATGTACAGCAGAGAGACAATAAAACGTGTGCTCATCATCATGACAACACCTCTGATGCTTTTATTGCACATTTTATTAAGGTATTCTGTCCGCATCTGTGGAACAATGCAGATGTTCTATAAACCACTAACAGAACTGAACGTGGAGGAAATCAATGGGTTTCCAAATCTATTTAAATCCATTCCTGCTATCTCCTGGTAACCTGATCTGGCTGACGCCTGTATCTAAAATGATAGCAGAGGGTATCATGAAGACTAAAAAACAACTAAAAAAAGCCAAATGAGCAAAAGCGAACTACGTGGAGCATATTTTTTTCCCTTCGCATCCATAAATCCGTCAGTTCCGCTAGCTCAGCACAGCGCTATCAGAGGAGGATGTGATAGCACAGGCTGAAGGCCAGGTAAGGGGGGGAAAAGCAGCAAGAAACGACATGCTCTCTGTCCCACTCTCTCCAGCTGATCTAAAGCCACTTTTGTCTTCTGCTGAGGCAGGATGTGGTTAAGAGTCTGAGGGTACGAACTCTGATCCAACATCAGTTCATAAGCGGGGGGCGGGGGGGTTTGTGGGGGGGTTGTGAAGAGAGCTATGACGGCTGAAAGGATAAACTGAAACCAGTTTAATCCGTGTGTTTCTGTCTGCATTTCTCACTCCCCCACCAAGTCCTCAAGTCCTCCTGGCAACCTGCTTTCTCACGACAATGAAGGTAATGTTGACAGACGGCCCGCACTCGCTAAGGCTCATTGACATCACCATAGCGAGGAATACAGAGGATAAAGAAAAGAAAATAAGAACTGTGTTTGAGAAGCACCTTTCGTCATATCGCATGAATAGCTGTTTAAAGAAAATACACAATAATAAATCAGAGATAAAATCAGAAAGCTCCAAAAACACACACATGGATGTGGCAATGACAGACGCAATGTCACGGATGACTGGTTTAGATAAAAACCAATCAAGCTGAAGAAGAAACATGGATATGCAGGTATGTTTTGGTTTAATTTAGTAATGCACAATTGATATCAATGACTCCAATTTCATAAATCTCTGCATTGGTCCAATCAGGTTGAAATTAGAAACAGATAGAGTTTTTTTCCACATTAAAAGTCGTTTATCCATTTTTACTGTATATTATAATGTTTTGATGGGACTACTTGTAATCACGGTCTTAAAACTGTGAAGGTCTAATTGCTCAAGAGATGCTATTATATATTCCAATTTAATTTAGGCACCAATTCTCACTATTAACTAGCTTCTTATTAGCATGCATATTTCTAAAATATTGGCCGTTTATTAGCACTTATAAAGCACATAATGCCTTATTCTCCATGACCATATTTTAGATCCCTTATTCCAACCCATACCTAAACTTAACAACTACCTTGTTAAGAGCAAATTACGAGTTCATTAAGACAAAAGTTGTAGTTAATAGTGAGATTTGTTCCCCAAAGTTAAATGTGACCCCAAATTTTTATTTGAATTTGAATTAAGGAAGCAAAAAGGATGCAGAATGTTCCATTCCAGAATGCAGCATTCATAGTAAAGCTCCAAACAAACAAAAATAGTTTCTTTAAAATAAATTGAAATTGAAAAAAGAAAAAAAAAATTCAAACCAATCCAAAAACAAAAAGTATGGAGTTTAAATATGGCCACCAAACATTGAAATAATTATCGACTATTTGTGTAGTCCATATTTTTTATCCTCAGGTTAATCTACTGTACAGGTTGAATGCTCAAAAGATATTACATGAACTGAAAACATTAATTGTATAATGTCTTGTGTTTTATATGAGAGGAAAGCAAAGTCCTGAAGAAATGCTTCATTTTCACTTGCTCTAAAACCTCCACCCCTCGCGGGGTCCATACCTGAGATTTATTAGAAAAGCAATTAATCAGGGGCATAAATCTTCGACTTCACTGCTGGCTAGGAATCTCTGTGAAAGACAACACCTCTACTCTTGCTGCAGGGAGCGAAGACATCTACACAAGCTGATCTGGGAGAGCAATCTTTACCTTAATGTCAACTATGACCTGCAGAAAACAATGCAAGAATGGTTAAGTTAGTCTACACTAGCTGCTTTTCTACATCTGTAATCTAACAACTTTCTATACCAAAAAAATGTAATGTTATTATTATCTCAAAGTTGGAATTCTAGTCAAACCAAAAAAAATAAGAATTTATTATTGAGGTCATGGGCTTGCTTGCAAATTTTATAACTGAGGAACAATTAGCCATTCTTTTCTAAATCTGTGGAATTGCAATGGTTAAGTTAGTCTACACTAGCTGCTTTTCTACATCTGTAATCTAACAACTTTCTATACCAAAAAAATGTAATGTTATTATTATCTCAAAGTTGGAATTCTAGTCAAACCAAAAAAATAAGAATTTATTATTGAGGTCATGGGCTTGCTTGCAAATTTTATAACTGAGGAACAATTAGCCATTCTTTTCTAAATCTGTGGAATTGGTCACTTACAAGATGCAGCTGAACTCTCAGATCCGAATCATAACCTGCAAACTGGGTCCTAAAGCCCATCGTGGGCCACGAAGGGAACCTAAACCCTCCCACTGCGAGCCGAGGGGGTCTAAATAGGGCGCGATGTCGGCTTTTCACCATTCACTATAATTCCATGCACATCTGGGGCCTATTTTCTCTGCAGAGGTCCATTTCATTTTTTAGAAGTATTGAAAAGGCTTAATGAGAGAAACTCGATATTTAGACTTTCTGAAGAAACCGTGAGTGGTATTAGACCATGCAAAAGTCAAAGTCACACATGCTATGGTGTCTGAACAAACCTCTAACCCCGAGTATGAGCAATAGCAACAGTGGTACACATAGTAAAACACATAATTGTGAGTGCACTGCAGTCATGAATTCCAACTGCAACCTGTCTAAACATTTACCATGCTGTCCACATTCCCTCCTGCTCCATACAGTCCCGAACAATGCCTGGCCTATCCCTTCTAACATGACGGCAAACACACACAGGAACAAGGACAGGTCTGTGCATTGACAGACACAAGCGCACACTTGCTTTCACCCACTGCTATCTTATCTTGGCTTTGAGACACACACAAAGAGCAAACACAGTTGCCATGTTGTGCCTATTGTTAAATTGGAGGTTACACACACACAGTTGACGAGTACAGATTAAATAGAGGCACAGAGTGCTAAAGAGGTGGAATTCTGATCAGGTGTCGAAACACTGTCACTGAAGCAAGTATGCAAACACGGACCTGTGGTTTTGCATTACAGCCAAAGGGGGCGATAGAGTTGCTTTCAAATGTCTGTGCAATTAAACCATGCCTTATTACTGGGGTATATTTTATAAACATGTCAATGGTTTAGTGCCCTTTGCATTGAGAAAGCTATGCACACTTGCATGTTTTAGATACTTCAGAACATAACTTGAGAAAATTAAGCGAGCTAGAAGCATAAAGAATGTTTCAGTCATAATGTGCCAATATTTACCACTAGAGACTATAGTGCTGTGAAAATGAGTCCTAAAACCCAGAAACAAGTTTGCCTTTTTCGTTGGTTCCAATGTCTTGAAGTCAATGGGTTTTCTGAATGTGTTTTTGGTTAAATGTCTGAAACAAGGTCTGTGGTAAACACAAGCACAAGATATATTTTCACATTTTATTCTACGACTTAAAATACATCAGTAACACCCTACTTGTGATTTTTTAATTTTTATGTGTCTTGAAAAAGGCGAACAAGTGGCAAAATGGGACTACAGAGGTTGTCGTAGACATTAAACGTCACAACAAACAGGAAAACTCCTCAACTCACTACACTCTTAAAAATAAAGGTTTCCTATTGGCATCTATGATTCTATGAAGAACCTTTAACACATCAATGGAACACTGGCATTGGACCAAAAGGTTCTTTGTAGAGGTTCTTCAGATTATTAAAATGTTCTTAACTCTAACCAAAAATGATTTTCAAAACTTATTTTGGTGCCTATTTTTAAAGTGTAGACCTTTTCAAAGCCTCATGCCCTTATAAAATATTCTAACTCAAACTTTGCAACTTGTAGATTTTAAATAAACATCAAAGAGTTATTGGAAGCTTAGTGATGGTGACATTGACGTCATGTGAATTTGGCTTCAAAATTTGTGAAGATTATATTGATCAACAAAGCTTGTAGGAATCATAAACTTTAGTTGGTCACAGAACTTATTTTCTGCATTAATCCAAAAGCCAATGGAAAAATCCTATTGGCTTTTTGTGGAGGGAACCACGGTGATGCTAACTTTCAGGTTGGACTGCAAAAATGACATCCCTGCAGCACTCTATTGATTTAGGTCGTAAGATCTACCTAGCTCTAAAAAAAGGGGGAGGCTGACCTGGACTAAGAGTCAATGCTGCCCTTCAGGTCAGTTAAACAGCCAGTTCACGTCTACACAAAGAAAACCCTTTTATTTTTTCTCAAACTGACCCTCTCTGCCTCATCTCCACTTTCTCTGGCGTTCACAAACGCCACACAGATGGCAAGACCGCCCTGTTAGAGCTGACATCAGGGCAGACGTCGCTGAATGACACGTGTAAACACATTCTCGCACAAACAGCGGTCGGACAGGGCTTTGTAAATGAGCAGAGGAGAGGTGCTCTCTGACAGACGTGTGTAAATAAAGATCCCTACCCTCTCCTTCCATACTTCACTATGGCATGCATACAGAGTACCACACAGCGGTCCTCAGGAGAGCATCAAACCGCATTCAAAATTCTGATATTTACACAGACCTGCAGTTTAAACACACAAAGTTGGTCGTTTCGCCTCACTCGACACATTACCACGGGACAGAAATCAAATAAACAGTGTCCCGACTGCTAACTAATGCCTCCTCAGGCATGCACACATAAATACACGCTCACTTGTAGTGCCTGGCTGGGCTGTGCATCAGGGGTTCGTGGATGACAGCTTAATGATGGGAAAATATTTTTACAGGATCACGTTTCAGCAGGGCAGCGTTTTACAGGCGCAGCCTCCCGAGCCTCGTTTTATCTCTCTATCTCTCCTGGTGTTTAGGTCTTACGGCTTTAACACTCACCTTCCTTAAGTGCTTTTCACTCCAGACATCTCTGATCTGGCTTACTAGACGAACGGCCAAAAAATTAAGCTTGTATGGAAATTAGCACCACATTTGTGCCTACAAACACAAACGCAAGAAAGTTTATGATCTGACAGGAATTTGGCGGTCAAAAATGCTGTATATTACTTGTATGAAAAAAGGTTGTAAACCTAACAAACTTTTTTTTAATGCATTTATTTGATCAAAAACTGTATATGAAATAAAAACGGTAATTTTGTGAATTATTATTAGAATTTAAAATAACTGTTTTCTAGTATATTTTAAAATGTAATTTATTCATGTGATGCAAAGCTGCATTTTCAGTATCATTACTTCAGTCTTCAGAGTCGCATGATCCTTCGGAAATCATTCTAATATGTTGTTTTTCTGCTCGAGAAACATTTCTTATTATTGAAAACAGTCATGCTGCTTCAGATTTTTCTGAATGCAAAGTTCAAAAGAACAGCGTTTATAAAAATAGAAATCTTTTGTAACATCATAAATGTCATGTTTGATCAGTTTAATGGATCCTGAAAAAAAGTTTCTAATTTAACAACAGCCTAGCAAGCACATCAAAAAGCGATAATAAAATTAAATTTTATACAAAACAAGTACTCCCATGTTTAATTTCAATGCTCCAATAGGAGGTCTGTAAGTGTTGTTTGCTCTTTGTTTCATGCTCTATATCAAAGCATGCTATATGTTATAGGGTCTGGAGGCCCTGTCACCCCAGACAAAGTGGCTGAATCCAAGGCTCTGAAAATAAACCAAGGGCGAGTTAATGGCAAGGCAAACACACTATGCTGGCAACTGGGCTATTTTCACCCTGACATCAGATCTAAACTCTCATTTTCCAGCCCTGTGACCTTCACACCTCCCTCACCGAACCCCCTTCCCCCTCCATCTATCGTTTCTCTCTTTCACTGCCGAGACTAAATCGTCTGACCCAACCTCTTAACTCTGACCCCGGAGGTCTGCCGTCATGTCAGCGCTGCTGATGGGGGGAGCAGAGGTAAGTGCACTGAACCAGGGCCTCAACACATAAAACACGTCGCATTTATTACCACACCGTGTCAACACGCTAAACCAATGTCATGAATGTGGGTTATTTATTATTTAGGGATGCACAATATATCTGCAGTCAGGCTCGTTTCAATTCTCTGAGAAAACACAATCACTTTCATACTGCCATCCAAATAAGTCAATTTCAGCAAATGCAATGTGCATTTTAATGTCTTTCCGGTGCAGTAATGCATTATGTGAACTCTCAACAGTCTCATCGACCCACATCACAGACACACAAACCAGACAAAGGCCTGCTACTTATGAATTCATGTCAAACACACTCCCACCAAAGCAGAAACAAGACTTATTGTGCACTGCAATGCAAAGCACACTGGTTTTATATTACTATGAAATAATATTAAAGTTGAATATTAATAATGAAATATATTAAACACTTGTAAATATTTTAGTAACTAAAACAATATTATTCATGTCATTCTACCCTTGTGCAATATGTTTAAAAAGCCTTAAGGGACATCAAAAATGCTACTCCTTCACTATGAACTTTTTTAGACTTTCTGAGGTGCAGGACAAAACTTCAAGTAACTCCAGACTAAACTAGTCGACCATCCCTAGTTTGGCCAAATCTTGGCAGTGCATACACTCTTAAAAATAAAGGTGCTTCACGATGCCATAGAAGAACCTTTTTGTCTAAATGGTTCCATAAAAAACCTTTAACATCTGAAGAACCTTTCTGTTTCACAAAAGGTTCTTTGTGGCGAAAAAAGGTTCTTCAGATTATAAAAAGGTAAGAAAGAGATGGTTCTTTAAAGAACCTTTGACTGAATGGTTCTTTGTGGAACCAAAAATGGTTCTTCTATGGCATCGCTTGAAGAACCTTTTGAAGCACCTTTATTTTTAAGAGTGTAGCATCAAAAAATCTCGTTGAAAATTGAATGCTTTTGAAAAAAGTCTTATGCCCACCAAGCCTGCATTTATTTAATCAAAAATACAGTAAAACCATACTGCGAAATATTATTACCATTTAAAATCAGCATCATTCCTCCAGTCTTCAGTGTCACATGATCCTTCAGAAATCATTCTAATATGCTGATTTGCTGCTCAAGACACATTTCTTATTATTATCAATGTTGAAAGCAGTTGTGCTGCTTCATACTTTTTGTGAAAAACATGACATGGATTCTTTCAGGATTCTTTGAGGAATAGAAAGTTCAAAAGAACAGCATTTATTTGACACCGAAATCTTTTGTAACACTATAAACGTCAGCATCCTTGCTGAATGAAAGTGTACATTTCTTTCAAAAAGAGCTATTGAACTTAGATTTTTAACAGTGGTGCACACTAGATTAAACATATTAAACACATTGTTTACTTGAAATACACTAGAAACATTTAAAAACACATCATCTAGAGAGTAAAATAGTGCACCACCACAAAAATCAACACAGACAGAAAGGAGTTTGCTAGATGAGCGAGTATTTTTTTACTAATTGAAACAAGACCCTTGTGCTGGCTTCGACTCAAGTACAGAAGGGAGAGAGAAAAGAGAAGAAACAAGCCCCAATTCAAACAAACTTTTCCCTCATACGCCTCGCTGTTGGTGGTTTCAAATTAACCAAATCAGAAAGCAACTTCTGTCAGGTTGGCAGCCAATGGAGGACTCAGGGAAGGGTGAAAATCAGGCAAAGAGGGAGGACGCTGGACTCGTAAGCGTTACTGAAGGAGTGAGAGGTTAGGTGATTTGGTAAGCAAAGCACGGCTTTTTACACTATAATGACTGAAGAGAGGATCAGAGTTCATGTACAGCCTTTTTAAAGACACATTCAGCAATATTAGAGCAGTATTACAGGATCGCTTCACCTAAAAATGAAAACAGACATCATTAACTCACCCTCGCGCTCTACTATGGTTGTGACGGTGAGGACATTTTCCCACCGGTTAATCGACGTGTGACAACATCAGTAATACCGGTATCACGCGGGGGTGGGGGCGTTCCCTCTTTTCCTCGCTTTTAAATAGCTTGTAAAAGCAGCGTGCGCATTTTACTTTCACTTTCAAATAGCGGCAATTCGGAGTAAAGCAATTGTTAGTTTTTAGTTCGTTTGAATTCTCCCTCTTTTCCTCGCTTTCCTTCGCTTTTAAATAGCTTAAAAATTAGCGGCAGTTAGGCGTCAATTGCTTGAATGCAACAACAAAATACAACGTCAAACTCACTTTAGCGTATATATAAAACATAGAACTTTTATTAAAACAAATAAAAATACACCATGCTATAGGGCAGGCTATGCCTAATATAAAATAACAAAGAACTTGCATAAAGTTTGAATGTACAAAACTGGAAACAAGTAAACATGTATAATACATAACCAAATAAATAAGAAACGTAGAATGTTTATTAGCAAAACGAGTAAGAAAGCTTTGAGGCACGGCATACACCTTGATGTCAAATAAAATAAATAAATGACACAGAGTTTAAATAAAGTAAAAATCAGCAAACAATGTGGAACCAATTAAATAATAAACAACCAATTAAACGACGGTGGGGGTCGGTGACGCGGTGGGCAAGTGACGTAACCGGTGTTGCGGCTTAACACCAGTATCACCGTCAGCACCGTCTATCGTGGCAAGCCTACGCTCTACCAAACATGCTTTTATAATAACAACAAACTAACATATTTGGGGTGAACTGACCAAGCTAAGTATAAACTAAAACGAGCTAAAACATCGGTGGTTACATACTGTAGATCAGGGGTCGCCAACAGTGGCACACAGAGGGATAATCGCTGGCACGCGAGTAATATGGAAAACTGCATACTGACGTACATTTTGAGGTAATAACTTCTCATAGTCACACAGCCTGTTAGGAGCTATAAATACTATTAAAGTGTGAGAATTAACTTGCGCTAGTCTACGGATGCACGCGCGACCGCTGCACATACTAGGCACTTCAGATCATAGCCTCAGCGGTCTAACAGCGCTCAAATGATGGCCAATCAAATCAAAGTAGGCGGGGTTTACTGTTCACAGAAGCAGAGCGTGATGCGTCAGTTTAACGTTAAAAGAGAGCGAGGTAAGATGAAGCTGCAAACCATTTAATATTAGTCAACGATACGTTTTACGATAGAATGTTAAATGACCAACAGCTATATCCAGGGATGCAAACTACTCTATTTTTTTTTCTCAAATATGACCATTTTGAGAGAGATATATGTTAAAATTGTCTGTGTCTGTGTCTCGCTCTACAAACAATGAAGCTGAGTTTAGTTACTTAAAAAACTGTGTGTTGGCAGTGGTTAACCAGAAAAATAAAAAAATGGCACGTCATGCCAAAAAGGTTGCCGACCGTGTAGATCGTGAATTTTGACATTTCAGTCCTATGCTAACAAGCTCTCACTTGCTCAAGCCTATGGGAAAGATTTCGGACTAGCAGTAAGACCCCAATGCTGAAATTTCTCAGTCTTTTTCCTGTCCTGCACTGCAATCACAAATCCAATCTCAACAGCATGCAACGAAAGTGCAGACCGCATTTAAACGGCTAACTGACAGTTCCATGGGGCCGTAGCTTATTAATGAAAGAAAAACAAGTGAAAGAGATTACGCTGCAGAACCGAGCACGCTTCAAAGGCGCTTTGATGAGGGGGAAAAAAAAGAAGAAAGGGCAGAACACGCCAAACTAAATGTGTGGTAATTGTTTATCTTTCTCTCAGACCACTTTCTTTCATTTCAAGCCCTCATTTCCTATCGTTTCATGCTGGCGTGATAGTGTGGTTTACGGGACGGGCGCAGGGACGGTAAAGAAAGGAGCGAGGGTTTTAAGTCAGTTTACTTGAAAGTTGAATGAGATGGGTTGGGTTCTGCAAGCATACAGGATATATATATATAAAAAAAAAAAGAACTTCTGCTATACACTAGGACTGTGTCTCAGAACCTAGCCTACCTAGACAGCATATCTGGGCATCATAGAAGCATTCAAACTCAAAAATGCTTTTAGTAGGCAACTCAATGTATTGAAATTTTTTTTAGTTTGGTTGTGAGTTTAATCAATTTAAAGGGTTGACAAAAATAAACACGGACGAAAGTGTGACCATGTGTGCAAGCACAAGCAAAAATGTATAACACTAGAGCAAGAAACCAGCACTTGTTCCCACCTGCCTCTGCATTCCTGAGGATTTATACAAGAACAGAGAGAGAGAGATACAGAAACACGTACAGCAAACAGGATGAGGACTCTATTATAGAGATGTAGAGATTAGACGAGAAGGGTGCTTTGTGCTGGCTCCAAACAGCACATGTACAATCTCCAGGGTTCCCACTCCTTTTGATCACTGAATTTCCATGACTTCTGGATAGATTCGAAGAAAGATGGGCAAAACAAAGGTTGTACTCACAAGGAACAATATTTTAGAGCGGAGCATAACTAGAAAAAAAAAAAACTGTACAGAAATGTTCATAACATTTTTTTTATTTACATTAATTTTCAAGACTTAGACATTGCAACTTTATCAGTTCTTCATGACAGTGGGGCCCTGATTCTCAAAAGCAATGCTTGCATCTTCTTCACTTATGATGTCTTCAATGAAAAAAACTAAAGTCTGTTAGCATGCTAAAAACACTGTTCCTGACACTAAAAAGTCATACTACCGTTCAAAAGTTTAGGATCAGTCATTTTTCATGTTTTTCAAGTCTCTTAGTGTTATTGGATGAAAAAAAATACAGTAAAAATAGTAATATTGTGAAATATTATTACAATTTAAAAGAACTGTTTTCTATTTCAATACATGTTAAAATGTAATTTATTCCTGTGATGCAAAGCTGAATTTTCAGCATGATTACTCCAGTCTTCAGTGTCACATGATCTTCAGAAATCATTCTAATATGCTGATTTGCTACTCAAGAAACATTTTTATTATTATTGCTAAAAACATTTGTGCTGCTTAATATTTGTGTGTAAATGATCATTTATTTATTCTTTTTTTTTGATGATTCTTTGATGAATAGAAAGTTCAAAATAACCCAAAACCTTTGAATGTTAGTGTATATCAGCATTTTCACTTTTTCTGGTCCAAAACAATGTACTCATAAACTAAATCACTAAACTTTGTTAGAGATTAAAGAATTAAAGCTTATAATAGCTACATAGTTCACCTAAATTACATTTACTGTGCCATTATTCTATAAATAAAACTCTTGGTCTTAAAATACAAAGAAAACAACAATAAATAAAATGTTGTGCAACAAGGCCCCACGCAAAGCAGGGGAAGGGGAAAAAAGGGAGGCACTGACAAAAGTCAATAAATATTACAATCAAAAATGTTTCTAAGAATCACAGCTAAATATAACAATGGAAAACATGAACAGATGTTGCCTATTTTGGTTTAGCATGCTACAAATTCTGCAATGCATGCATCACGCTAATGCATGAGAATTAACTCATGTTCTCTCAGTTCTTGGCCCAATTTGATTCAATACATTTGTCCCAGATGAACAGATGAGAGGTTACAGTCAACCAAAGAAGCCTGTTACAGTAGGAGAGCATGAGTGCAATCCCTCTTGACTACACTAGAGGGACTTTCACTGAAGTAGCAACTCCATACATTGCTGTAAGAAACATACCTGCCAAACAGGGGTCCTTTCATAGACTCTGGGGTCTTCCAGTTGCAAAATTTAAGGAGTTAAATAAAAACACTCGTGCTTTAAAAGACACATTAAACTCCCTAACCCATAACCCATTCTTAAGCATGCTTAACGGTGGCACATTTGCATCAAGGTTGGCCTGAGCACAGTGCAAGCATTATCCATTTAACCCACTGAAATTCCTCAGGTTTCCGACATTAACTTAGCAGCAAGCGGCTCTTAAGACTAATGAAAAGCCTCTCCAGATGACCGGCAGCCCGCACACAAACATACAAAGACGACCCCAATGCACTTCTCAGACGCTTGTTTCCTTTGGCCTGGATGTGGAATTCACAGGAAGCTTTGGGAAACACCTGGTGGATGGAGTGGGAGGCAGGTGTAGGGAGGGTGGAGGGGGGGATGCATCTCTCGCCAGAACCCCACAGACCTGCTCATTCCACCCCATTAGACACATTCAGAAGCTTGAAAGCTTGGGCACAGTCGAGGGCCAAACAGCCATCAGCGGCTCAGGCACAGAATGGAGCCGGCATGGCCAGGAAGTCACGTCTCGAACTGGACGGCGGTCTGGCTCGACTGCAGTGAGAGGAACGGAGCTGGCTGGCACTGGGCACAGCCTCCCCAAAGGACTCCAACCACTGCCTTTGTGACCAGTCAAGTTTAAACGGAGGCCAGTTAAAGTTCTTGGCATTGTGTCTGGTTGTTTGTGTTTACGGTCTGCTCCAGTACTTCTTCCACAACAACTAAATAATATATATTCAGTATAATAAAAGTATACTTATCTTTATAAAAAAATAAAAAAAAAACCTAACATGAGAAATACATTGCCATTCAAATGTTTGGGATCAATAGGTTTCATTTTTAAAAAAGTATTCATCAAAGATGCATTAAATTTATCAAAAGTGACAGTAAAGAAATCTGATGTTGCAAAATATTCGTATTTCAAATAAATGCTTTATATTCAAATGTTTCATATTTATATCAAAACGTTATATTCAAAGAATCCTGAAAAAAAAATCAAGGTTTCCATGAATATATATGAAGCAGCATGACTGTTTTCAAAATTGATAATAATCAGAAATGTTTCTTGAGCAGTAAATTAGCATATTAGAATAATTTCTGAAGGATCATGTGACTCTGAAGACTGAAAATTCAGCTTTGATCACAGGAATAAATTACATTTTACAATATATTTTAAAAATGAACATTTATTTTAAATTGCAACAATCTCTCTTTTTACTGTATTTTTAATCAAATAAATTCAGCCTGTAAATTCAACCCTTCACTCAAGTACTGTATGTAAATGTAGTTATATTTTATGGATACATAAAGTTCTTGCCAAAACTCTGCCATCAATTACTCACCCTCATGTCATTACAAACCTGTATGTCTTTTTTCTGTGCAACACAAATAAATATATTCTTAAGAATGTTTTTGCCCAAACAATGGAAGTAAATGGGGTCCAAAACAACACTGAACCCCATTAACTTTCATTGCATTGACAAAAAAAAACTCCTGTGGCATTACTCAATGTAAATGATGACAATTCTTAATGAGGTGACAAGAGTTCTGAAGGTATTATTTATTCTGTTATATATTGCACTGTGACATTTTAGAACACACCGACACATTAAAATTAAACGTGTGCAAACTTTTACATTCATGTACTTGTGCAGAGTGTGTTTGAGGCCTAACGTTCAAATAAATCTGCCTGTCCCAATATCACTTATGCAACAATTTTACACTCTAAAAATTTTTTTAGAGCATACACATAAACATATATCGACTCCAGCACCGTGCTTTGCCAATAGACACAGTGAAGGTACACAGTGTTCTGTGGCTGAAAAGAAGCGAGCCGCACTTTCATTTTTTGGGTGAACTATTCCTATAATAACCTCAGTTCTTAATGAGGTGACAAGAGTTCTGAAGGTATTATTTATTCTGTTATATATTGCACTGTGACATTTTAGAACACACCGACACATTAAAATTAAACGTGTGCAAACTTTTACATTCATGTACTTGTGCAGAGTGTGTTTGAGGCCTAATGTTCAAATAAATCTGCCTGTCCCAATATCACTTATGCAACAATTTTACACTCTAAAAATTTTTTTAGAGCATACACATAAACATATATCGACTCCAGCACCGTGCTTTGCCAATAGACACAGTGAAGGTACACAGTGTTCTGTGGCTGAAAAGAAGCGAGCCGCACTAATGCGATGGAAATGAGCTCTAAGCAGCGCGGAGCATGAGAGCTCAGGGGCTCTGAGGAGACACAGCGGGTGCTGAGCTCTTAGCAGAGGTGCAGGGGGTCATTCTGAAACAACACACTGAGATGGATTTCAACAAGACATTCCCGGACAGCCACAATAATACCATATGCCTTCGTGTTAAAGGAATATGGAAAATTCTCTCATCATTTAAACTCCCTCATGTCTTTCCAAACCCTTCCGCAAAATACAAAAAGAGAATTTAAAGACTTTTCCATGCTCTTTTGCAATTATAATTAATGGTGACTAGGGCTTTTAAGCTTCAAAAAGATGCAAAAACATCACAAAAGCAGTTTACATAACTCTTCTGTTGTCATACGATCACTTGTGTGTGAGAAACCGATCCAAATTTAGGACATTAGTGATTGAAAAGCTTCCCTAGATTTCATTGGCATGTTTTATGAGAGAAGATTCATGAACAAAACACTCTTTTGAATCTTGTAAATGAATTGGTTGATTGTTCATTCAATGATTCATTTATGAATTGGAATGATTTATTAGTCATTTAACTCATTAGCTGCATTTACATGCACCCAAATAATCCATCTAATAATCAGATTGATGGCTCAATCAGACTCAAAAGCCTTCGTGCAAACACCTTAATCGATGCAACTGAGATCGAATGAAAATTTCAATTGGATTGAAAGGAGCGGTGTAGACCTAAAATAATCTGATCGACAGGAAAAAATGGAGCATGTAAAAGGTTGAATCAGACTATTTTCACAATCAGATTCAAAAAAATACCTTGCAAAGTGCTGTGATGCAAGTTCACAAAAGGTTCAAATCTTACAAACATATGTTTATTTCCTTGCCATGCCTCGTGAAATGGCCAGTGGATGAGACTAAATATTTAAATTTAAATTTCTTTTTAGAAGGCAAAATCATCTGGGCACTGCACATTAGCTGACGTTTTGTTCAGAAGAGATGTAATGCATGTAAAATCATATGTGAAATGCAATGTTCAGGGTTCATATAAACAGAACTTTCAGATTGTAGGTCTGTTTATCACAAAGATATCATATGGGTTCAAATTATACTTTAATGTTTTTATGTCCTTTTCAAAGCTTGAAAGCTTCAGTCCTCGTTTATTGTAAACTGCACTGAAAAGTGCAACAAGCAGCATTAGGAGTTGGAATTACATGAGTTGATTTTTATGTGAACTACTGGATTTGAAAAGGTGGGTTCTGGATGTAGGTGAGAAACAGACAACCTTCTAACCCCAGACTAATCTCTCAGTGCACAATGGCAGGAGGTGAATGAGAGGGGTGAGTGGCACTCATCCTCTGATGTGAGAGCTGCGCTGGGAGAGATTACCCAGAGCTGGGCTCCAACCGAGCTCTATTCACTATTCCACACGCACAGCTCTGCAGAAACCGGCTCCACGGAGAGCGTTCAACAAAGACAGAGACAGAGAGAAAGACAGATGCACAAACAACTTCCAGGACTGCAGATACAGGCTGAGGTTGAAAGTTTCAGTAGACTAACACGATACTGCAGTGCAGAGAAACAGTGAATTAAGATACGCAGCGGCTTTCCGCTCACTGAGGAAATTATGTCATGGTTTCTAATAGAGTGCAGCACTGATACGAAAACAATCAATATCAAAGCTGTGATAAAAGACAATGGATCATTCTACTAAACAGGTTCCATTTGTGTAGCTCTTAAATAAATATAAATTGATATATCACAATGAAATGTGAAGAAAACTTTAAAGGAAATTAACTATTAAATAAATAAAAAAGGCATAATGATATTATCAGCCTATACATGTTTATTTAATATATAGGTTAAAATTTCTAGAAATAACATATTAAAATGTCAACCATGCTACATTTCTGAAGGCATAATTAACATTCGGTCACTTTTGACCAGAAAATGTAATATGAAAAAATTATTGACATGATTCAGATATGTTAAAGTGTTGAAAAATAAAAAGTAACACTTGGTACCTTCATTGTCAAACAAGACCGACATAGGAAATTAATGGGGAGAAAAAAAAATCAGAATGGAATGAAATTTGGTCCCTTTTTGCCACAAAAAAAAAAAACTTGTGGATAATAAAAATTTTATAAATATTGCATTGTATCATAAAATCTCCCCAAAATTCTAAATAATAATCAACCAAAAATATTACTGAAAAAAATTATATACTGTAAGGTAAATTTTCTTGAAAAAAAAAACAAAAAAACATTTCAAGGCTTCAGTCCCTTTTTGACAAGTGTGCTCAGAGGGTTAACTTAAGGTGCCACAATGCAATTAAATACATATTATTTGCGTGACATAAAAACACTTACAAAAAATGTAATCTTACCATATTAACTGGAAAAAGCACCTGTTTCATAGAATGATGCTAAAATGCAAATAAAAGGATAGATAAACAACACATGCAATAGAATAACTGAGCTGAGCTCCAATGTGAAAAACTGATGAGTGGTTGCATCCAAGATATTTAAAAAAATGTCCAAAAGCTCCTTTTTATAATGGGAATTGGGGCTGTCAAGTTCCAAAAAAGGACCATAAAAATGATCCATATGATTTGTTTGCTATATTATGAAGACATACAATAACTTTGTGCAAGAAAAAGACAGAAATAGTGACAAAGATGACAAGAAACTTGGAGTTGTATGCCTTGAGGAGGAATTTTTGAACTGAACATAAGCATGAATGAGATTTCAGAGCAATGGATAGGTAAATGACAGAATCATAATTTTTGCACTATTCCTTTAAAGAGAAAAATGTTTAAATAAAGATTAGGGCCGTCTACCTTTCCAATAACACTATCAGGTGACACCGTGAACTACAGTAGCTCTGACCTCTTCCTCAACTGCTAATAGCTTCTACAGTCAGCCGCATATGTTCCCTCTTCCTCGCCGTCAGCTCTGGGCCAGTCCGTCACTTTTATTTACATTCTTGTTCTCTCTCACAATCTCCGTCCATCGTATATGAATCAGCTGTTCAGTTGCCCAGCATCTCCCTCGTCTCAGTCAAACGACGACCAACACGCTTTACGCTCGGCCACACCTGTGCAAGCACTTACACAGAGTTCCCTCTGGACTGCTTTACCGTCATCTTCCATCGTCCTGAGGCCCGGCTCCAACACGGCGCCAACAAGTCCCTTGTTCGCAAAAGATGCTGAAAACCAACTACAAGCCAAGCGTGAGGCTGCGGAAACAGCTAACGGTGTCAGAATCGCAATAAACTACACAACAGAGCCAAATCTAGAAGCATACCTCCACATTTTCCGTGGCCTGTCCACACCATGAGGCTTAAGGGCTGAAAAGCAGGCATGCGATTGCGATATTGAGATAGCGCTGATTAATTTTGCAGGTCAGTCTGATGCCGAGTTCACTGCACGTCAAATATATTAGCTTTCCACATTTCAGAGTAGTTTTAAAATAGTGTTCCAGCAAAATCTAGGAACATTTAGTGTTGCCATATGACCTGGGGTTGGCAATGCTAACATTATGTAATTGAAAAAACAAACTTGACAAGCTAAAATAAAAAGTGGCCTGGTGAGTGAACTTAAAGGGTTAGTTCACCCAAAAATGAAAATTAGGCTGTGTTTTACTCACCCCCGAGGCATCCTAGGTGTATATGACTTTCTTCTTTCAGACGAATCCAGTCAGAGTTATATTAAAAATTGTCTTTGATCTTTCAAGCTGTTTAATGCCACTCAGCGGGTGTTGCATGCATCAGTCCAAAAGAACTTAAATAAAAATCGGCCATCTATAAAAAAAAGTTCCTCACACGGCTCCGGGGGGTGAACAAAGGCCTTCTGTAGCGAATCGATGCATTTTTGTAAGAAAAATATCCATATTCAAAACGTAATAATCACTTGAATCTAGCTTGTGCCAACAGTTGTACACAGAAGCAGTTCCGGGAGCATGACGTATGAGTTCAGCGTTGCGCATGTACGTGTACGTGCATAAATGTATGTGCTGGATTTATAACATAATAAATGTTAAAGAATGTTTTATAACAAAACAAACAAATTAATTAAAGAACTAAAAAAATACATTTAAAAACAAATAAATAAATTACCACAGAAAATTTGTAAAATAAATGAAAAATATGCGTAATGTAATTCAGACGCTTAAAAATGCTTGTGGTTGCCAATCCACTTTAACTGAACTTTTATCACCAATGCAAGTTCTCAAAAAAGAAGAGGAAAGAAAATGAAGATTTGTTGAAGGTGTGCAACTACTGTACGAGTGGTTAAATACAAATTGATGCTCATCTGGATTCGAAGGTGTTGTGAACCAGATAAACTGATGCGTAACACATCTTGTAGGACATTCTAAGATATGCATAACTATACTAGAAATGAGAGTTTCATACACAAAACTAGAAAAAACAGAGAAAGAAAGAAACAAGAAATGTATTTCCTCACTCCTCTCCAGTTATTGTCATCTAAAAATAAATACTCTTTAAATATGCTTGTTAACGGAATTAAAGCTTGAATATAAAATTGTATTTATATAAATATTAAATATATATAATATAAATATAAAAATACAAAAATAATATTAGATGAAAACCTTAAACTTAAAAAGAAGTAAATAAAAAAACTGGTTTGCCTTGACAACTAACTAAAATAAGTATTAAAATTAAATTGAAATATTAAGATATATTAAAAATGCTAAATTGGAGTATTTAAAAATATGGAAAAATTAAAATGAAAATATAAAAATAAAAGCTAATTCAAAAAAAGTTTAGCACTGATCCTCCTATACTGTATCTACCATCTCACAGGAAGGAGATATTTCCTGAAGTGTGGCACTGCGGTCGCTCCAGGGCGGGTCATTGGAGAGCAGTAATGAGAGAAACAGATCACAGCGGCAACCAAGCGGAGAGGTGTGCTGCTGGCAGACAACAGACGATTAACACCTTTAACAGGTGTCTACATCAACTCCAAAACAAAAAGCCAACCACTGTGGCCTGCCTCTTGCCCAACAGTGTGATCGAGAGGATACATGCATGTAAAATATTTAAGAAAGTAAATACTTGTACCCGCCGGAATGACTTGTTTTGATGCATACTGTTTTACTATTCAGCAAAGTGCAGTGAATGGAAAAAGTTTTTGAAAGCAGCACAATTGATCTTAAACTTCACTTCAGAACTGTACAAGAAGATTTATGCAGCCAATTTAGGTAGATGCACAAGATAAAGCTGCATTTTGCTGATGATACTACAGTGGTTGTGGACTCCATACTGCCACCTATCTATGGGTATGCAGCGTAAAGACATTTTACGTAATTTCTTTCGGTGCATGTTCAATATGATATTGCAGTACATCAGCGCCCAGTTAGGTTAGATGACACTGATGAGTGCAAACAGAAGATGAACAGAAATGAAGGTTGATGTTGAATGAGAGATGTACCTTATAGAGCATCTTGGGACACGAATGGACGTAGAAACCCAGATAGTAGTAGGAAAGTTTGGGCGACTGCTGCTGCAACTGCCTGGTGAAGGCAATCTCCCTGCAGAGAGAACCAGAGCAGAAATAATGCTTTGCAGGCATATGGGTTATGCTACAAAACATGTAACCACTTAGTTTGACATTACTAGCTTTGTGCTTAAAGGGTTAGTTCAGCCAAAAATGAAAATGCTGTCATTAATTACTCACCCTTGTGTTGTTCCAAACCCGTAAGACCTTCGTTCATCTTCGGAACACAATTTAAGATATTTTTGATGAAATCTGAGGACTCTCTGACCCTCCCATAGACAGCAAGGTAACTACCACGTTCAAGGTCCAGAAAAGTACCAAGATGATCGACAAAGAAGTACCATGACGCGCTCGCGTCATGATACTGTCGCGAACGCGCGTCCACAAGTGACGCAGTAGAGATGAAAATGTGGAAAAGTCGTTATTTTTGTTTTCTTTGCGCAAAAAAGTATTCTCGTAGCTTCGTAACTTTACCGTTGAACCACTGATGACACACGGACTACTTTGTCAATCAACTTGGTACTTTTCTGGACCTTGAACGTGGTAGTTACCTTGCTGTCTATGGGAGGGTCAGAGAGTCCTCAGATTTCATCAAAAATATCTTAAATTGTGTTCCAAAGAAGAACGAAGGTCTTACGGGTTTCGAACAACACAAGGGTGAGTAATTAATGACAGAATTTTCATTTTTGGGTGAACTAACCCTTTAAACTCGTGAAACTGCTTTGATGCTCCTTACAAAGAGAACTGATTTAATGCTACAAACATCCACTGTTCAATTCTCTGTTGTTTTCGTGATGAAACCAAAGAAACAGTTATTTTCAGACAGGCTGGTAAAATAAGACATTTACTTACTCTTGCCCATTACTCCCATGTAGTTTGACAGCTTTCTTTCCATTTATGTAATATGTTATGTGACTTTACTTTTATGGAAGACAAAAGAAAATATTTTGCAAAATGTCCACAAAGCTCTTTTTCATACTGGGGATTTCAAGCTCCAAAAACTACGAAAAAAAAGAAAGTACCATATGACTTGTTTTGCTACATTTTGAAGACATACAATAGCTTTGCGCAAGAAAAGACAGAAAAATAGCAGAAATTATGCTTTGAAATCTCATTAAATTTAAATATGCTGCATAAAGACATGTCATGTGTAATATTAACTCTTTCCCCGCCATTGACGAGTTATCTCGTCTTTTACAAGAAAACGCTTCCCCGCCAAAGACGAGTTTTTACAGCTTTTCGTGTTTTCATTGTTATACACTCGTGGGCGTTATTACGCATCTTCTAAACGAGTACAAAACCTCCCAAACAAAAACACACGTGAACAGGACAGAGAAACTAGCGATCTCTTATGTAAACAGATGCATATGAAAAATAATGCAATCATCAGCAATAGACAGCATATAAATGAAAACTGCATAATGTTACAGAGTAAAATGTTGATCCAGGAAGCGGTGTATATGTCTGTGCAAGCTTTGGAGGTATTGATGAAGATGTAGTTTTTGATAAAAATGTGATTTTCTCACCTTTTTCTCAAAATTATGCATTTTTAATGAAACCTACTTATATTCAAGTGTTGATAAAAAAAAAAGAACGCTTTAAGCTAGAATAAAACTGAATTTTTTTTTTTTTAAGTAGAGGCTCTGATCTTGGTGTATTGCATATTCAAATATTCATACAGCAAAATATACTGGAGGCCATCAAATTTTAGAGAAAATCATCAAAATTGCTGGCGGTGGCTGGCAACTTTTTTCAAAAATGCTGGCAGGGAAAGATATTTAGAGATATGACACTTAACTTAGGGAAAAAGAGGCAATTGACAAAACTAATTTATTCAGTTTTTTTGTAAATAACTATAAAAAAAAAACTTTATATACAACTATTAACGGTTCATAATTATACTATTATGATGTGTAGAATCAGGATATGATGCTTAAAATAGATAAAACATCACCAGACTTGCTGCATATGGACCAGATCAACGGTTTCCCTCATAAACAGCCATTTAAATGTATATCTGGAAGTGCAGAAAAAGAGGAAGGGGAGGAGAAAAACAAAAGGGAGCTGAGAAAATAAAAACAGGAGGAAAAACCGAGGAGATTTATACTTCCTCCTGCGAGCAATCAACGAGCTCCCGCTCTCTTTCTCTCTTCAGTTCTCGCTTTATTCCCTGCACAAGCACGTTTCTCTTTTCCATAAATAAATCCTGCTCTTTCGTCTCTCTTCTTCTGCATTTTGTACACCTCACACTCTGTCTTTTCCCAAAAATTGTGTGTGTGGGGTGGGGGGGGGGGGGGGGGGTTTATCAAACAAACATAAGAGAAAACCAGTTACTGATGCAGACGGACAGTCAGCCATGTGTGGGGGGAAATGTAGTTTGTTAGGCACTTAAAAGCTTTGAGAAATTTAAAGCAGAATACCACAAAGCAAACTTAATACTAATGGCTTTCAGATACAGCTACAATTATAAAGTTATTTTTTACTGATGCAAATACAATCAGTAGACAATAAAAGTTGCAGATAAAATGTAAGAAGTAAAAATCATGTTTTAATACAGAGGTTACATTTACTCTATGATTACTCAAAGCAAATACAAAAATAGCTAAGTAAAAGTGAAAACTAATAAGAGGGACCTCTCTCCTTATTGACTTACAAGTAGGGATGGGTAAAAGGTTTTAATGGTGATAGAGAGAAGCCAAAGCAAAATAAAAGTGGAGGAAAATGAAAGAGAAAAATAGTGAAGGGAAAAGAAGCGACGACAAACAGCGAGGAGCTAAAAGGTCATGCGGTCGCTGCCAGGTTCCCGGGTTCCCATCCCCTGGTGACAAAGCCTGGCTTTCCGTGAATGAGAGACGGATAAGAAGAGGCTGTGGAACCCATTCACAAAAAAGATGGAGAAAGAAAGGGCAGCCCCCTCCCTCCTCAGTGCTGGCAGCAGCTTGAAGCCTCCATTATCTCCTCTTCAGCGCTCTGACACCCCTACACAAGCCAATTATGCCACAGCGCTCACCACGGACAAGATGTCTGCTTAATATTAATGTCACACACACACACACACATCCAGAGCAGGAGATTTCCTGCGTCCACATAACACAGTGTCTAACTATTATAAGAGATGTAAACAAAACAGCAGTCAATGAAACAATACAACATTGAATTGAACAACATACATGTGGGTAAAGTTTTTCAAAACAGTAAATATCATTTATTAAAATAAACATAAATGCATCTTCTTTAAAGGACATTAAAAAGTTATTTTTACTGAGTAACAAGAAAAATATACCAATTAAAATAGGGTGAATTTGACTAAAATCAAGAACATGTCATATTTCAAACCAAAAAAATTTTAATAAATAAATTTAAAAATACATACATATATACATATATATATATATATATATATATATAGACATGAATGCACTCGTGTATGAATATATGTCTCCTGTTTTGAACGGCCGTAAAACCCCAAACCGTTACCTGCCCAAGATCGTATTTCCCACTCAAACCTTCACGCTGGCTTTTTTCAATCAAGTGGTTAATCGAGAAGGGCGCTTTATTCACCCTAGTCCACCATTGAGACTTCAAACGTCTCGGCGGTAGGGGGCCTACGCAGCCGCAGCGTAACGGGATCTCTCCGCGGCCCCCTCGGCCCATCTGGGTCCAGTTAGCCCTGCAGGAAGGCGGCTCGTTATCACAACACCAGGGGAGCGACTCGGCCAATCCATTCAGTATGAGAGGCTTTAGACGCTGCCGTGCCACCGTCACTCACCTCCAAATTAAAACCAACACAGAAACATCACAAACGCCACTCACAATGTTCAAACCTACGCAGTAAAAAATGTTTGTAATGTTAATGGTAAAAGACAGTAAAAACCTGTTGATTAGTTAACGGTAAGGACCCTTGCTATATATGGTAAAAAATAATTTCATCCACCTTATTTTTGAGGCAGGAGGTGCTATTACGCATTTTGTGAAAGAGCATTAAAGGGTTAGTTCACCCAAAAATGAAAATTCTGTCATAAATTACTCACCCTCATGTCGTTCCAAACCCGTAAGACCTCCGTTCATCTTTGGAACACAAATTAAGATATTTACAAAAATAACGACTTTATTCAACAATTTGTCTCCTCCGCGTCACCCTGGTGCCATTTTGGAGAATATCCACTGAACGTAAACAACGTATGCTATTCTGTGTCAGGTGCGTTATGCGGATACATTTTCTACATTGTTTGAACGAAGGTCTTACGGGTTTAGAACGACATGAGGGTGAGTATTTAATGACAGAATTTTAATTTTTGGGTGAACTATCCCTTTAAAGGAGTGGTTGATCAGCTTTTTTGTGTTTATGGGGTGCAGTGAAATGTGTTCATGCTTTGTGTAAGCTAGATCAGTACTAATTACTAAGCTCAAATTAGTTCATGTGTGCTTCTTATAGCAGTTTAGAAGTCATTTTCTTTATTATTTATTTTCATTTTAATTCAGTGATTTTAACTTTTAATTTAGTTATTTTAATGCTTTAAAGAGCCATTTTTGATTGTAATGTTCTGTTCTGCTATCTTTTCTGCAAAGGTAGCCTACAGCTGCCATAAAACCAGAGAGAGCCTTTCTGCTTGGCTGCTGTAAAAAAAAAAAAAAAAGCAAAAAAATAGGTTTCCTTTTG
>NW_015505413.1:1650544-1665205 GCF_001515645.1 Sinocyclocheilus grahami | reverse complement strand
ATTTTAATTCAGTGATTTTAACTTTTAATTTTGCTATTTTAATGCTTTAAAGAGCAATTTTAGATTGTAATGTTCTAATGTTCTGCTATCTGTTCTGCAAAGGTACAGCTGTCATAAAACCAGAGAGCCTTTCTGCTTGGCTAGAAACTGTGAAAAGGTCAAAAAAAGTCAAATAATAGCGTTCCTATTGGTCAGTGTTAGAGGAACTCAGCTTAGTCTGATAGTTAACCTGCTTTAGACCAGGTTAGTTTCCATGGTGACTGAAGTTGATCCATGTTAAATTTGCTTTATGGAACCAAATCATTTGACTATGAGTCAGACTAATTGAAATAAGCCTGGCTTATTTGGTTAACTTGTTTTATGAAACAGGGCTTGAGGCATTAAAAGTGATCATATTTTCTCCATTGCATCGAATCGCATTGTGTTGAATCGAATCGAAATCGGATCGCACTGCATCGTAACAGGGGTGAATCGTATCGCATCGCATCGGTAGCTGCTTCATATGTATCTTTAATGTATCGTATCGTTGGCTATGCATCGAGATGCGTATCGTATCGGCCTCAGTCATGAGATGCACATCCCTAGTCTGTTGTGTTCCTGAATCTATTAAGCCCCTCCCTCCCTCGGGCTCAGATTGGTTAGCTGGCCCAGTGTGTTGGGATTCGCTCACTGCCTAGTGCACACTGTCCGGAAACTTCATGCCCCCCTTACCATTATGGGTAGCTGCATGTTCCCGGGGTCAGGGCTTATGTAAACTTCAGGGTTAGTGATGTCACAAACCCGGGAAGAACCTTGTTGTAGTCCCTACCAGTCTTTTGTAGTCCTTATACAATGATTTCTTTAAAAGAAAATAAAAGAAAATATTTAACTTTGCCTTGAACTTTGAGCGTCGTAACTTTGCAGACGTTGTTTATGCTCTGACAGCAACATTACACACTAACTAAAGTTAAAGTGAAATCATAATCAACCACCCCTTTAAGTCTCTGGATCGAAACATAGCGAGGAAGAAGCAAAAACAAGCGACTGCATATGTAAGCAGATGCATATCCAAATAACGTGAACATCAAACGTTAAACAGGAAGTGGAAGTGGTATAGGACGGTGCAAGCTTTGGATGTGTTAGAAGAGATCTATTCCATCTATGTTTTGATCATCGTTCTGAATCCGACAAAAATTCCATTATGTTTTTTGTTCTTTGTTTTGCATGTTCAGATATTCATACAACAAAATATTCTGGGTGCCACTAAACTTTTGTGAAAATTATCCAAAATGTTGGCGGTGGCTGGCGACTTTTTAAGGAAAAACAGTGGCGAAAAAAGGGTTAATGTAAAAATGGGCGTAGCCATTTTTACATTTAATGTGCGAGACTTCCGGAGTAATGTGCTTCCAGGTATTTTTCGATGTAAAAACAGCTTGTTATGCTGCATGATATTGTAAAGTGATTTTTCTTATCAGATTTTTTAAAGGTAGTAATAAACACAATGGTTTGTAACGCAAACTGCTTTACTGTTTACTGCACTGTTATTTTTCTAGTAATTTTCTATTAAATCTTCAGCTAATGAATTGGAAGTCTGATACATTCATAGAAAATAGATAGATTTTGCATTGCAAAATAAGGTGGATATAAAGATTTTATAGATTTTGCATTGGAATACTGTTAAATACACAGATTTTGGAGGTAAAATCAACAGTTATTGTATACTTTACAGTGAAAAATCGTTAACTGACATTCCCACAATTCCATGCCTAACACTATGCATTTAATATTTTTGCTTAAATACCTATATTTCTTGTCATCAGCTATGTTCATTTGGGTTTTATGTTGCATCTGATGTTGTTTCATCAGTGCTTTGTATTTATGTTTCTATTTTTTACTTTCTATATACGTCTACATATTTTGAAACATGCATTTTCATGAAGCTGCTTCGAATCAATATATCTTGTGCAAAGTGCTATACAAATAAACTTGAATTGAATATATTAGTATATTGTAAAAAAAAAAATGTATTACAAGAAAATATTAAGGAAAAAAAATGTGTTTTTGTGTTTAATGCAATAATTCAGTGCAGTTTCTTTGTAACTGTTTGTGAAATTTACTAGTAAATTCTGAGCAAAAAGTTTAGCTTTTTTCAGCGTATGTACTTTTTTAGTAGAAAAGACACGTGATGAACACTTGTAATTCATCATGTGTCTCTTTTAATCGCCTTTATTATTACAGTTAACAGTACATTATATGGGTACAAAACAGATTTTAGTAGATTTCAGTTGATGGAATAGTTTTGTACAGTAACTTTAAGTTCAGTCCTGTAAAACCTAGCATCCTTCAAAGTATAAACTTTGCTCGGTTCACAACATCCCTAGAGGCGTTACAGTAAACCCCTCATTTCCCCCAGGAGGAGCACATTCCATATGTATAGGTTAGTTATTTTCATTCAGAGTGCTTGTCCATCGGGTTGGCGGTTTAAACTAGCTGTCAGTATTAAGTACACACAGCCGCTCAAGATGAAGGTGCTTTCATAGCGCAGCTAGCGGCGATGATTAAGGGCTTGCGGTGAAACGGAGAGCCCCTTCTCGATCTGCCTTTTGGCACCACATGTGCCGGGCCCCGTTTCTGTCAGAACCAGACCGGACTCGAATCCAACGGCTGTCATTCTAACTTACCCTCCGGCAGCGGAGAGCCGCTAAAAGAACGTTAAGCTCTCAGCACCACCTGACAGCCGCCCATCTTTCATCCATAATGATCTGACGGTATGTTCTAGATTGTGTTTTCACTGTTTTAATGAAAGGCAGCCCCCGCAGAAGTATTTCACGGTAAAAGTCTCAAGTATGTTTACGTAGCCATGACCTAAGTGCTGGAAATGGTGTCACCTTGACCCTGGGATCACCTCGCCGGACAGCCTAATCACTGCGTCTGTGCCACTGTGAAGGCAAGCAAAACACACAGATGAAGCCAACAATAAAGGCAGGGGCCCAAATCACAAGCATATGGTGCCCTGTGTCGCTCATTGTTTGGCCGGCTTTCTCTAGCGTGCAGTGGCGTGCTAAGTGTCCGTTTGCAGTTGGCAGAGGGGACGGCAGCAGGCTGTTTGTCAGGCGGATGGGGTTGTTAACATTCCTGTTTTATTAAAAATACAGTGGCTCTTCTATGTCGTAGAAACAATAAGAGAGGTTAATACATGCAGGAAACCATCCAACCAGTTTCTGTCATACAGGAGGCTGCACAAATACACTGATACATGTACAGTATCATAGCAGTATGGAATAAGAAGTGATCACTTGATATTACAAATTGTACAATTGTAGTAAAAAGTGTGTGTGTGTGTAAAATGTACAATAATTATTATTTTCATATTATATATACAATGTACATTAATTAAAAAACATTTATTCATGTTTTTATTATTTTAGTAAAAAAGCTTATTTGTCAGAATATATATTTATATACGTATGTGTGTGAATAAAATGTATACTAATTTACATATAAATCAAAATACATTTATTCTTGTTTTTATTATTTTAGTATTTAAGTAAAAAAAGTTGATATATTTTTTATTAAAAAAGGTTTATATATATATATATATATATTTGGTTAATAAAATGGGCTTAAATACATAAAGGATATTTGTATTATTTAACATATTTAAATTATTGCAGGTTTGAGTCATATTAATTTTAAGATGTTACTAAAGTAACATCTTACTCCCGATTTCTCTCAACGTGGGGACAGGAGAGCTTTCAATCAATAAATGGGGGGAAAAAAGTAACTCAGATATTTTCTTGTAAATTAAAAAGTAATGCGTTACTTTACTAGTTACTTGAAAAAAAGTAATCCGATTACGTAACTTGCGTTACTTGTAATGCGTTAACCTCAACACTGGTCATGAGTAGCCCAACATACCTGAATTCACAGCATAGCATTATATAGTCTAGTTAGACAAACAACCACAATGTACACTGTGACAAGCACTATACAAAAAAACTGACTCGAGTATAGTACAATAGAAACTAAAATCCCTCATTATATTATATTACACCCCATTTATTGACTACGGTGATTATTCCCACAGAGCATTGAATGTCAAAGAATTATACCCCAAACGCGGCCCTGGAGAGGCACTGGGAACGCTGCAGGACTCAAATGTTATTCGAGTCACACAGGCACTTTAAACACACAGCGCTCATTAGACACAGCGTTCAGCGACGGCTCATTTAAGCCCACGTGGAAACAGCAGCGCTCGATTACAGCTGCCATTTTTCTCAGAGTCGGCACTCACGGCTCCCTCTGCGACACAGATGCAATGCCTGTCCTGGATACATGCAGGCATGTGGCGCTCTGATTACATTATGGGGAAGTGTTTATTAATATGCTAATGATTTCATTGTGCACGAGGCTATGTGCCGTGCTGGCAGAGACACAGACAGTTGAAGGCTAATTGCTATCGCTTGTCAAAACCGTCACTGGAATTAAAAATCAAGGAAAACTATGAGATAAATAGTGCACGCCGAGTATGTGTGTACATGCATGTGGGAAAAAAAGGGGTATGGGGCAAAGGCAGGGTTTGAGGTCTATAAAACCTTGATGACTAATTACACAACACCACTGTTAATGAGCATTTCCCCTTAGGACAGACGTTTCAGGTCAATAAAAAGACATTTTAAAAAGCCAAGCAGAAACAGACGTACAAATGCAACACAGGCGTGCATCAGGAGAAGGGCATCTCGGTGACGCAAAACATGCTGCCACGCACACCATGCCACACACACACCTAGATAAACACAACCAGCTGAAAGAATTTAATGGACACGCTATAATGATAATGAAGGACACGCTAATGGCAAATCCACAATTACGTCCATTTACTTTTGACTTTGCAGGCGAAGTTCAAATAGTGTTATTGTTCACGCATCTTTAAGTGCACATGGCTCTGCACCTGATGCCAATTGCCCCTTTAAGATTTCTGCACGCAGTTTATCGGTGCATGAAAAAAAAAAAAAAAAAAGAGTCCTTCATATAGTGTTACCTTTATATATTATAGTACTAATCAAATAGTCTAATTTAAGTGTAATTTCCTAAGCTAAAATACTGAAACTACACTATCAGATAAATACACTATTCAGCAAAAACACATTTAACCACATCAGAAGTGACAGTAAAGACATTTATAATGTTACGAAAGTCTTTCGAATTTTCTATTCATCAAAGAATCCTGAAAAAAAACATGGTCACGGTATTCACAAAATATGAAGCAGCACAACTGTTTTCAACATTGATAATAATAATAAGTGTTTCTGAAGCAGCAAATCAGCATATTAGAATCATTTCTAAATGATCATGTGACACTGAAGACTGGAGTAATGATGCTGAAAATTCAGCTTTGCATCACAGAAATAAATTACATTTTAAAATATTTATTTAAAATAAATGTTTAAAACATTTCTTTTAAATTCTAATAATTGTACTGTATTTTTGATCAGATGAATGCAGCCTGAACAAAAAAACTAAAAAAGTTTGCAAACAACAATCTGAAATGTGTAAGTGAGTTTATGCCACCAGCAGCACTGATGTTGGAGCGTCTGGCTACCAGCCCTGACGAGGTGATAAAAGCATGTTTCCTATAAATGCTAACAATCTTCATTAGCACGAAGGGGGAGGCAGAGTGCATGTTTCCCTCCACATTCTCCACCTTTAAAAATTTAGGAAAGTTAAATAAAAAAGCTTATAAGCTACCGGTAACTTAAAATACATGTAAGCGGCTGTACCCCAATAGGTTTACCCCAGAGATGAATGTGACTGCACATCTATTTAAGGATCAAGTGCAATCTGCAAATACTGAAATAGTCTTACCATGGCGATAAAAAAGTAATGTGGGCACCAGTGTTATTGTAGTTAATTTGTATAATTATTTCATATTACTATCCATTAAAAAAATATTTTATTACTTAGAAAATTTGAAATGCTAACTAGGCAACAACTGAAAGTTTATAATTACTAAAACTGAAATAAAAATAAAGTAAAATAGAAATATTAAAAAATAAATAAATAAATAAAAATGACATGATTAAACTATTAAAATTTACACAAATTAAAATGGAAAACTGAAACATATTAAAAATGATTAATAAATACATAATATATTAGTAGAGATTTAATATAATTCAGTAATGAATCAGATATATCCTCAGCACCCTCAGATTTTCCAGTTTTGTGTAAACTGTGTAATGTCAAATTGTCTTACAATAACTCTACTGGAGCGACGCGTAATCATATTCAAGTGGAATTCATTGAGGGATTTGACCGTGTGATTCATAGATTAAGTGTTTCAAATATAGGCTATTATACTGTATATGCTACACGCACGCACAAAGTTTATTTTTTTCTTACCATGTTTTGGGGGTTTCTTGCTTTTAGACTAGTCGAATACAAAACTTTCGTTTAAACGACAGTCAAATTACTCGTCGCGCACATCCCTGATCTGTACCATGCCACAGTACTTTTCCTTAATTCAGAAAGTACTTTTTTGAGTGGAAAAGCAATACGATGTTTGACCTCCTCCATTCAACCACATTTTAACAAACGTTTGCCCGGCCACATCTGCTCTTTAATGTCCTCGTCTGCTTCTCACTAATAAAGAAGCACAACAAGGGGATCATTTAATGACGGCAGCTGGACATGATAGAGACACGATCATCTGTCAGGGACAATTTCACATCACAGTCAACTCTTTGTTTTTGTCCTGTGTGTGTGGCCCCGCTATGCTGCATAGAAATGTGGTTGGTCTGTACGACACATTAAACTTTTTCCATTGTTTCATGACAAACAAACAACCCAGGAATTACACTGCTACCCAGAGAGCCATTTCCACATGTTGTTTGTCGCTAAATTAACATTCTTACTCTTATGTGCCATTACCTTAAAGGGGTCATAGGATGCCCATTTTCCACAAGTTGATATGATTCTTTAGGGTCTTAATGAAAAGTCTGTAACATTGTTTGGTTAAAATTTCTCAATGGTAGTGTAAAAACACCTTTTTTACCCTGTCAAAAACAGCTCTTTTCAGATCAAGCCGTTTTGTAGCATTTTCCTTTAAATGTTAATGAGCTCTGCTGACCCCGCCCCTCTCTTCCGAGCCGCTCTCTGAGGCACTGTTTACTTTAGCCGCATTAATCGTGAAACTTGCTAATTACCACATTATTAGGAAAGGCGATTTGCAAAGATTCGTTAAAAAAACCTTATACTCACTTCTTCTGTAGATGAGGCTGGATCACGAATGATTCGCATGAACATAGACGCATTTATGTAGATCGGGGGAGCATTCCCTTCAAAAACAAACGTAATCCACTGCGAGTTCAGCGGCTGAGATGTCGGGAGTAAATGACGACTGCTATGTTCATTATTACATCCAACAACAGAACACCTCAATCGCTTAGGAGTCATTCTTGTCTATATCTGCTCCGGCGGTGAAACACTGGCGGACTGATGACAGCTCGCTCAGGGCGGAGCTAAGGTAAGACGCTAGTCCAATCTGTACTGAAACGCTACTGTCAATCAAACTATCGTGGGAGGGGCCTTAAAAGTGCATGTAGCATCCTATCACCCCTTTAAGGTTTTATATAAATATATGAAAGTATCTCACAAAGCCTGTCAAGAATCTCTGAGTCATATTCTCCTTTAAAATCAAAAGACAAAACATACAATTTTGTATAAAGAGGTTCTGTGCAAAATCAGTTCAAAATAATTATAATGATTGACAATTGAAACTATATGTGTACTTGGAGTTCTTCAGAAGAACCAGAACAAATGTAAGATTATGAACCGTATGGAACTACTGATGAAAATGATTGAATCATCTGCATTGACACTACACTGGACCTGTGCAATTTCAAAGGGAAATCCTCGGAATTGGCCAAGACTTGAGAAAGAGAGAAAATCGAATTGTATGTTTGAAATATATATATTTAAAAGAAAGAAAAAAAAAACTTACCTCTAAAGGAGAGTCACAGAGGAACCTCTTGAACTGTGAGGGGAAAGAGGTAGAAAAGAAATGCGTTATTTTACATTCATGTACATATAACAAAATACAAAAGATAGAGTTGGTGGGCAGTCCCAGGAATACAGCTGAGCACATTTGAGATGGCCTTTTGCGTAATTTTATCAAACTTCTCTCCTGCGGCTGTTGCTAACAAATACTGCATCACCAAATCCTCATTAAACAACCAATGCTTTGCTGCATCTACAATACCTACACACAATCATACACACGGATCAATGAGAAAAGATTAATGCCAACATTTTGCTGCATCAGACTGGTCGCGATGCTCAAACAAGCAGATCAATGCTTTAAATCTTCAATTGGACTTTCAAATGTTTTCAATTCTGCTTTATCTAAGAGAGATTAAATAAACTTGGCTCTTTAACAACACACACAATTGCAACTTTTGTAATCACAGTGATGGAAGACATTTAATATTGTTGACTTAATTTCACAATGAGTAGCTGTTCGGTCATTAGTTTGTTTTGGCCGAAGCGAGGCAGCAGTAACTGGCTAACAAAGAAAGAGAAAAGGCAAGATGTTTATTCGCCTTTTTTCTGTGCCATGATGAACTTGATTTGTTTATTGATGACTGGCAGGTGATTTGGGTAGCGTGTTTCTCTGTTTAGATCAAAGCACGTCAAGCACCCCATCAATGTAACAAAAGACCCTAATGTTTCAAATTTTTATCTTGTCTATCTATCTTGTCATCATTCTACAAGTTGCCTAAGAGCAACTAAAAAAAAAAAAAGAAAGAAATGACAAAACTGATCAGATCAAAGGTTTTCATCCAAACATGCAAACCACAAACAGAAAAGTCAGAAATGCATGGAAAAAAGCCAGTCCATGATCATTGGCACTGCTTCGGGAGCATGTGTGTGTTGGCTGTTTTAGCTGGATGTCAATGCTGATCCACAGGCCTGTGATACTAACATACTCTGCTGTAACGATGAAACATCAGAACCAATAAGAGAGAAAGAGAAGGGCAGTTTATACAAACTAAATGACAATTCATCCACACTGAATTCATTAGACTTGAAGAAACATTTAAATAAAGCTGCAGATTCCAGATCTTCAGCAGAATAAATTTGATAGAATTACATTTGGTTCCACGCAACAAATGCATATTTCATGCCCTCCATCTTTAATATACAGACACAAAGTTGTGTTGGGGAAGTTGTGGCCTAATGGTTAGAGAGTCGGACTCGTAACCCAAAAAGGTTGCGGGTTCGAGTCTCGTACCGGCAGGGATTGTAGGTGGGGGGAGTGAATGTACAGCACTCTCTCCACCTTCAATACCATGACTGAGGTGCCCTTGAGCAAGGCACCGAACCCCAACTGCTCCCCGGGCTTGAGGAAACATTTAAATGAAGCTGCAGATTCCAGATCTTCAGCAGAATAAATTTGATAGAATTACATTTGGTTCCACGCAACAAATGCATATTTCATGCCCTCCATCTTTAATATACAGACACACACAAAGCGAGTCTGGTTGTGATCTGGCAAAACCAGGCTCCTGTGGTTTAAAACGCTGCAAAACAAGCGTGAGCAACTTCGCTTATTGGACAGCGAGAGGGTTGGAGAGAATTAGTCAGCAGTTACAAACTCCATATGGTGATTTCTGCATCTCTGATGTTTAGAGAACTAACAGCGTATGTGGGTTGGGAAGAATAGTCTATTCAAGAATAGTCCTAAACAAAGCGAGTCTGGTTGTGATCTGGCAAAACCAGGCTCCTGTGGTTTAAAACGCTGCAAAACAAGCGTGAGTAATTCGCTTATTGGACAGCGAGAGGGTTGGAGAGAATTAGTCAGCAGTTACAAACTCCATACGGTGATTTCTGCATCTCTGATGTTTAGAGAACTAACAGCGTATGTGGGTTGGGAAGAATAGTCTATTCAAGAATAGTCCTAAATATACAACAACCAAACAATTTATGGTATTTGGTTCTGTTAAAAGCTCTTAAACATATACAGTTTTCTGAGAACTGTTTCTGTTATATACTCAAAACTGTATGGCTTATATCAACAACGGAGTCTTTTGGCTCAATTTGTTTACCTCTCCGGGCGGTTGTGAAAGAGAAACGTATTGTTGGGAAAGTGGAACTGAGAAAGATGGGATATGGGAGAGGGATGCGGTGAGTCGCTCGGGGGGTAAAAGCTGGCAAAGACTCTCTCCTGTTCTGCCAGGCACTCAACAGGGGGGTTTGTGGATAACGGCTCTATGAGAGAGGGCAACGCAGCCATGCATAATTCCATTAGTCTTCTTGCTGATCTCCTGGAGCCTGGCAGCCGTGACCCAGCCTGGTTACTAACTTGGACTGGACAGAATTAAGGGTGTGTTCACACTTGTACTTCGGTTCATTTGGTCCGGACCAAAAAGGAAAATGATACATTTGGTCCTGGTCCACTTAGCGTTCACATTGGCATTTTTGACAGCGAACCTAAAGACACCGAACCTAAAGACATAGTGATACGTTCATCACCTGATCGGTCGGCTTGAATGACGTACATATTGTGATGGAACTCACCGAACACCCCAAACAAAAGTTGCATTAGACTTAAAGCGGCGCTGCGGGTGTATGATATCAAAGCATCCATTAACCGATCGGTCTGCTCTGCACCGCTTTAAGTCGAACACACCTAATGCCGTCTGCTGGACTCATTCTTGCATGTACATATAATTTCATTTTCACCACCTGCAAACTCATAAGGAGCTCATAAAAGGCACTTTACCTCATCGTTGCTCCACGTTTGCCCTCTGCTCACCAAAAAACAGGTAGTAATGACAAGATGCAACGCTATGCGACATGATTTGACGGTGCGGTGTAACCAAAACAAACTTGTTTGGTGCGCACCAGGGTTCGTATGGCAGCGTTCACACATGCTTAAATGAACCGCACTAACAGAACAAATCGCACCAGGGTTCGTTTTAATCAAACGAACCAAAAAACAGGTAGTAATGACAAGATGCGACGCTATGCGACATGATTTGACCGCGCGGTGTAACCAAAACAAACTTGTTTGGTGCGCACCAGGGTTCGTATGGCAGCGTTCACACATGCTTAAATGAACCGCACTAACAGAACAAATCGCACCAGGGTTCGTTTTAATCGAACCAAACATAACAAGTGTGAACGCACCCTAAGATGCCCACATTCACATGTGGATTTAAATTTTCATGCACAAAAGAAAGAAATGGAAAAAGAAAAAAAAGGGAAAAAAAATGAAATGAAAAAGAAAAAGAAAAGAAAGTAAATGAAAAAATAATGGAAAAATGAAAAGGAACAAAAAGAAATAAAATGGAAAAATAAATTAGAAAGAAAATAAAGAAAAAGAATAAAAAAGAAAAGGAAAAAAACACTGGAATAGAAAAGTCTCTGACATCACCAATTCCTTTAATTTCTCAACATCTCCCCTCCAACTTTTCACCATTCAATCAATTCCTGGTGGGGAAAAAGTCATGTTCTGCCCTTTTTTCCTCCTTGAATATCTTTATGTTGAAAGAAAAACTGGTTATTTGTCAACTACCCATATCGTTAAAGACAAGCATTCATGTTTCTTTCATCAGTGCCATTCTCTCTGTAGCCCTTCTTCAAATGTGTTGTTCTGAAACGCTCCAAAATGGCCTTTCTTAAAAGCAAAAAGGTGAACTCTGACCAAAAGTAGGAAGTGAAATGGCTCAGCAGGAATTTAAAGCTCTGCTCATTTGAAATTAGGCAGAACGTAGTGAAAGTTAGGGATCGGCCCTTAACAGACCACGAAATCTAGTTTAGATCAACCTACATCTGTCACCATTCTTTATTTAACTAGTTAATGTTCTCCTACACTGAAAAATAGATTCAAGTGAAAGTTTTAATAAAAGAAACAGCTCATTTTGGAAAATGTCATGCATCATTTAACAGCAAATACATATATTAACACTTAATATAGAAAGTCTGAGACCTTACAAGATGGTCATTAGTCTATGTAAATCCTGCTGGTGAGAATAAACGTGTATGAATCGATTTGTGTTCCTCCTCTCCTCCCCAGTGCTACTCTGTATAATTAGTTCATGTGTCATTAGGAGGAGTAAATAGAGTTTTAACAGGATTTGTTGTGCTGAAAATCCATGCCACATGTGTAGGACCTCAGTCATGCCTCACTACATCAGAATAAAACAGCAGAAATCCCTGCCTTTCTATCTGTGTGTGTGTCCCAATTACAGTCTTACATTCACAATAAAGGGCAGTTTACACTGATTTCAAGCAACACAATGCCAAGAAGTCATTTATTTCCACTGAGATTTTGAGGGAAATGGGTTACTGCATAACCAGCCCACAAACTCCATCATTTACTTTAATCTTCAATGCTTTAATTTATTCAATTATCAAGATACCATTCAAAAGTTTGGAGTCGGTAAGCTTTATCAAAGAAATTAATACATTTATTCAGTAAATGCATTAAATTGTTGAAAAGTGACTGTTTATAATGTCACAAAAGATTTCAAACAAATGCTGTTTTTTTACATTTCTATTCATCAAAGAATCCTGAAAAACTAAATGTGTCACGGTTTCCACAAAAATATTATACAGCACAACTATTTTCAACATTGCTAATAATTATAAATGTTTCCTGAGCAGCAAATCAGCATATTAGAATGATTTCTGAAGGATCATGTGACACTGAAGACTGGAGTAATGATGCTGAAAAATAAATTACATTTTACAATATATTCAAATAGAAAAATGTTATATTAAAAGTAGTGGTCGGCCGATATATCGCCAAGGCCGATATATCAGTCGATATTTGTATTTTTTCAAATATCGGCACCGGCCGATACATTTTTCTGTTTGGCCTATGTGCTCGAGGCGAGACTTTTATTTTGACGACGCTGAGATCGCAGTGCCTGAACACACAGTGCTCACATTCTCCCTCTTGTTCACTGTCGTTGTTCAGTTCTGTCTAATATGGATAAGTCTATCTAATAATCAGATAGAACTGTTAAACAAAATAATTAAAATGTATACAAAAAAGTATTACAACGATTGCTTTAATATTATTAGTAATAGAAAGGCAAACATTATAATACTTTCTCGTTTGCCGTCAGCATTCAGCAAATACGCATTTATATAATTTAAACAAACTTTTGAATGACTAATGAACATTTAATTTCACAAACCTTGCAGATTTAGTTGAATCTAGTTGATCTTGTGAAGTGTGCATTTGTATCCTGCATGATCGCGTGTTCTCTGCGTGACGGTCGGTCCGTGTGAATTGAATGCTGACAGGAGGAGAGTTCTGCTTGACTGGAGATACGTGATCAACAAACTAAACTCATGATTTCAAATTATGCTGCGCTTTATGCATTTGTAGTGTTTACTTCCTATTCAATTAGATTTTTATTTAATATACATTTATTTGTGAAAAATGCTTCGTCTTTTAAAGTATAAGTATGTTTATTTTACAAAATTATTTTTAATCCATTTTCAAATGATTTCAAATTTCTTAAATATTAATTAAAATAAATAAAATTATATTGGCTTAATATCGGCCATCGGCCACCCTGCTTTCCAAGATATCGGCATCGGCTGTCAAAAAACCCATGTCGGTCGACCACTAATTAAAAGTAATAATATTTACTGTATTTTAGATCAAATAAATGCAGCCTTGGAAAGCAGAAGAGACTTAAAAAATATATATATATATTTTACAGACCCCAAACTTTTGAACAGTATAAATTCAAATCACATAATTCACAAAATCAATGTTTTTCAGACAGACAGGGGAAATAAAGCGGCTGAAGTAGGTCAGATCCGGGGTATGAGGAGGTAGCGAATAAATGAAGGGCAATAAAGGAGAAGGAATGAAGGAATGGAGTGACAAGTGACAAGTGACTTTAAGAAAATCCCCACCCCACTTTATACATATAGACTCATTTCTCACATCTGAGTGGAATGCTAATGCAAACATATGCACACCTTCCACACTATAAATAGAGCTCTGTTATGGCACCAGGAAAGAATCTGGCAGGAGACGGTCGGCTCTGACGACTTATTATTTATTAATTCCCACATTTTACGAGCATGAGGATTTATTCATTTGCTGTTGGCAGAGCCGGACCAGTTTCCAGGCCTAAGGGGTACAAAGGCCTCTCTCAGGTTACTGAGAATGTCAAGTAGGTCCACATCCTGTTCACCCTCAGCGTCTGTCTACTAATGCGCTGTCCTAACAGAGAGTGGGTGATTGGGACCAGAAACAGATTCTAGACAAGTATGCAAACGTAAATGCACGGTCAACACAATGCAAGTGCAAGACTGTGGCGGTAAAAAAACTTTCTGAGGTCTCAAAGGGGTGATAGAGTTCCCTTCTGACGCCTGTGCCATTACATCAGACGTGTTATTCACTTAAAGGGGTCCTATTATGCTCTTTTACAAAGTCTTGATTTTGTTTTGGAGGTGTACTAGAACAGGCTAGGTTGTTCGAAAAATACATTATTTTTCACATATTTTACATTATTACAACACCTCTCTCCCCAGTCTGGCATGAACGGCTCGAATAGTTCCTGTATCAAATGAAGGCCCGCCTTCTGAAATACAAAATGTGCTGTGATTGGTTAAGCTAGGCCAGTGCGTGTTGTGATTGGTTAGCTGGGC
>NW_015505413.1:1641833-1650272 GCF_001515645.1 Sinocyclocheilus grahami | reverse complement strand
TGTGCTGTGATTGGTTAGCTGGGCCAGTGGGAAAATGTCATACCCCTTACCATAGCCGCCTGCGAGCTTCAGTGTAAATATTGAGTAAAAATCTAATCAATTTGAGCGCGATTTAAACCCGGATGATTGTAAACACTCGAAGTTCGTCTGCCTTGGGAAAGCTAGCGTGTCTCCGACATAGTGAGAACACTCGTTGCCTTCTCTAGCGCAGCTCAACCAGGTCTCGTCCCATTCGTCGATATTTGTGATATCACAAATCCCGGAAAATATGCGTCGTAGTCCAAAAGAGTCATTCGTTGTAGTTTTTGAAAAGGGATTTCTGTTAAATAAAATATCTTTTTTTGAATTGGACTTTGAGCTTTGTAACTTTGCAGATCTTTTTTATGCTCAAACAGCAACATTACAGACTAACTAAAGTTGAAAAAGTGAAAAAGCATAATAGGACCCCTTTAACAAGCTATAAACACTGAGGAATTGAGAAGCATGTTCTATTGCATTTGCTGCTTCGCAATGACGATAGCTGATCAGTAAGAAAGTGAATGGATTTACATTCAGATACACTACTGTTCAAAAGTCCAGGTTACATAATTTTTAATAGATATTGATAAGAAATGATTCTTAAGCAGCAAATCAATGTTTTCAAATGATTTCTGAAGGATCAAGACTGGAGTAATGATACTCAGCTTTTCGGTACAGGAATAAATTTACATTTACACACAAACTTTACATTAGTGTAGAGTATGTTTCAGGTCTTAATGTAGAGTTGCATTGCATTGCAACAACATGGCATGTGACTTTCTATACTGCAAAGATAAAAACGGTATGTACAGAACATACACTAAGCACAGATCAATAAGCTATTAACCTGCTGACCGACTTCTGAAAGCCTCATTGAATGCAATAAGATGAATCTAGATTTGTCTCGCGCTTGCTCGATCCTAAAACACACTAAAAAGCTCCAAAGCACTAAAAATGTATACGATTAAGGTGTCATTAGACTCCAAAAAACATCTTGTCTGTCCCCAAGACCACAACCTACTCTCCCTTCATACTCAAAAACCTTCCAAAATCACATTACATTTCAAATGAAACCACAATTTCACAATATTCATGACCTGTTTTTTGTTTGACATTGTTCAGTGCAGCTTTTCATTGTAACTTTTTATATAAAATTGGATTTCTCTTGGCCTCCCGACAGGGTTTTAATAATGTAAAGTTTCCCCACAAGCTCCCAGACTGCGAATGTTGCTTCTTTTATGACACATAATTGAGTTATGGCCGTGTTTCACAGAGCAGGGCGTGTGTGCGAGGCCCGGCCCAGCCGAAGACTGAAATAACACACGGTAGAAGAGTTTTATCCACCCAGCCCTAATTCACTCTCTACCAAAACACAGGTGAATTATTGGCCAGTCCAGACAATTGCTCAAAATGATTTCTGAAGGATCAAGACTGGAGTAATGATACTCAGCTTTTCGGCACAGGAATAAATTTACATTTACACACAAACTTTACATTAGTGTAGAGTATGTTTCAGGTCTTAATGTAGAGTTGCATTGCATTGCAACAACATGGCATGTGACTTTCTATACTGCAAAGATAAAAACGGTATGTACAGAACATACACTAAGCACAGATCAATAAGCTATTAACCTGCTGACCGACTTCTGAAAGCCTCATTGAATGCAATAAGATGAATCTAGATTTGTCTCGCGCTTGCTCGATCCTAAAACACACTAAAAAGCTCCAAAGCACTAAAAATGTATACGATTAAGGTGTCATTAGACTCCAAAAAACATCTTGTCTGTCCCCAAGACCACAACCTACTCTCCCTTCATACTCAAAAACCTTCCAAAATCACATTACATTTCAAATGAAACCACAATTTCACAATATTCATGACCTGTTTTTTGTTTGACATTGTTCAGTGCAGCTTTTCATTGTAACTTTTTATATAAAATCGGATTTCTCTTGGCCTCCCGACAGGGTTTTAATAATGTAAAGTTTCCCCACAAGCTCCCAGACTGCGAATGTTGCTTCTTTTATGACACATAATTGAGTTATGGCCGTGTTTCACAGAGCAGGGCGTGTGTGCGAGGCCCGGCCCAGCCGAAGACTGAAATAACACACGGTAGAAGAGTTTTATCCACCCAGCCCTAATTCACTCTCTACCAAAACACAGGTGAATTATTGGCCAGTCCAGACAATTGCTCATGTGTCTTCAAATGGAGGCCGCTGTAAAACAGTTCTGCGTGTACTATATAATTATTACAGCAGCGTTTCATTCTGCAACAGACACAAATGAATATAGATAGACACGTTACAGGTTAAACATTTAAACCTGCATGGGTAATGAAATGTTATGGGATCTTGCAGCTCTCTGCTGTCATTCATTTATACTACTGTACAACTGTTGTGAACTCATCAAGGGGATATTAATTAAGTCAATGACCATCAAACAAATGCAGTTTGAATTGTGCAACATGAAATATATATGGGCCAAAATCTGCTCAGTCAAAAACAATCTTCATTTCACATTTAGATTCATTCCCTCAACAACACAAACGTGCCATGAAATTTAAAATCAACTTATTTTTCCCTTAAAGTGATACATTTTCTCAGTTTAAACATTTGATATGTCATCTGTTGTATTCTGAATAAAACATTGAAATTTGAAACTTCCACATCATTGCATTCTGTTTTTATTCACAATTTGTACAGTGTCCCAACTTTTTTGGAATCGGGTTTGTATATTTTATTTAATATTACTATTTCATTCATTTAAATCATTAAAAAAATTATAATTTTATATAGTTTGTTATTTTGTAAAAAACATTTTTACAGTGTGGGAAAATCCATTGATTAGATTCAAATACAAATTCAGAAATCTGCACTCTTATTGAGTGTTAAAAAAAAATTAAAAAGTCAAATTTTGTATGTCAGCAACATGCATTTAAAAACTTGATCAAAATGTCACTTTTACATGCTCGCCCATGCGAAAATTCTCTGCCACTGTTAGAAGTTAGGAGTTTGTTCCTAACCAAAGAGCAAAAAAAACAAATGATCACACACAGGGCAGAGGATGAGCAGAAGTTCGGTAAGCGTTTCGCAGGCACAGATTATGTGTAGGTCTAGTAAAAAGCTAATGTGTACGTGAGAAGTATATGTAAATGCCTCAAACATGCTGGAAAACATATGTAATGTTAGTGAGCAGGGCTTCAGGTCAATCGGTTGGGTGTTTCATGCAGTTGTGAACGTGACATGTTTAAGCCTGTACCTCGCTCTCCCCGCACTCGTACGGAGTGTCACCGTGAACTGTTATCTGGTAGCGTGCATACAGCGCCGCTGACTGCTCATACGACGCCAGGAAGTCAGGGTCTTCAAAGCTGACCGGCACTAGCCTCACCTTCAGAGTGAAGAAGGAATGATTAGAGGGAGGAAGTACGATTGAATAAGAAAGACGGAAGGATAGTAGGAAATCAAAAAAGGATAATGGAAAATAAATAAAGGGACATAAACAATGGAGGATAGGGAGAATGAAGGAAAAACAGACAAGAGTGTGTGGATAAGGGGAGTGGTTAATACAAAATTAGCAATGAAATGATTTCAACAGCACTGTATACACATCACATATGCAGTGTTTTTGGGTTCATATTCACACTGCAAGCCGAAGTTCTGTTCACATGACCTTTTAAATGTGACACTGGTCTGAACAGGCAATGCTTACTTATATTCTTCACAAAGTTCAGTTTAACTGAATAAATAATTCAAGCTTTAGTAAGCAACTAGCCAATTAATCATATGAATTCTGACTGTTTACATTGTCACTTTTGCATGTGAAAGTGGTTCAGAATGGAATTAAACATGTCAGATTCAATGTGGAAAAAAATAAAGATTACCATTAAAATTCTTAGAATCACTATAGCATCTTCTGAAACAAAGACAGCCTAAGAGTAAATATGAACCCAAAACTAAAATGTAATTGCATTCCCAAGCTGTCTTACACTTTAATTTGTTGCTAATTTAGCATTACACAAGTGCTTCAAACTATTTAAAGAAGTTTTTTTTTTTTCTGTAGGGATGCACAATATGTCTGTCACCATACCAATAATGGTTAATATTAGTGATCTTATAAACTATCAGTCTAATTAGGCTAACATTGGAAGTCATTAATGCATAAATGTGATATGGCACACAGTTTGGAAAATTCAAACAGTGTATTCTTCTTTTGCTCCAGATTTCTAAACATACGGTGTTATACTGTTTACATTACAATGTTCTGATGCACCTCAAGGACATTGAAGCGCATAAGATATACAGATTATACAGAGTAACTTGTTTTTGTGTTGAGTAAGACAGGGAAGGGAATGTGTAGCATGGATTTAAACTCAGAGTTGGAGGGTAAATGTTGGGAAACGGGAGGCTGAAGGTGAGGCTGGTGCACCGGGGCTGTGAAGCTCTGATTCAGGCTAAAATCACATGGCTTACAACAATACAGACCATCAATGAACCTGATGAATTACAGTTAACACGGTGTCATTGGGGCAGTGGGATAAGCACTGGTCCCTTGACTGATTTAAAAAAAAATAAATAAATAAAGGAAAGGAAAACCACCAATTCTAAGCTTGGTCTATATTTTTCAATAGGTCTAACCTAAAAAAATCAGAACATTTCAGGCAAAAAATAAGCAGCAGGGCATCAATAACATGGCATCCTTCAATGTATACACAGTACACACACACACAAAGCATTCTCAAACGATTCAATAACTTGGAACTGTCATGAAGCCAGGGCAGAAAGAACAGAAATTTAGAAAAGTCGAAGTCTGAAGTACAACACCAATTCAGACCAACTCACAACTAGGGCTGCAACAACTAATCGATCAAATCGATTATTATCGATTATGAAAATCATCGACAACGATTCTCATTATCGATTAATCAGGTCTGCCCACAGTGCACGTCCAACGGAGTTTACATACTTGTCCAACTTCAGCCGGTCGCGTCAAATTAAAGCACTGAATTACTTATTTCTATGGACAAAATGCATCTAAAATAGTGGAGGAAACAGAATGAGATGCTGCAGGAGAGTTACGTGATTCAAGCTGCCCAAAGCATGAGAATTCTTTATTGAAAGCTTTACGCTAATGCATTAGCGTAATGGCTTGCCCTGTCAGGCGCTTTAACAGATGCGTGTTAACGGCCATATCCTTATGTATAAATGTCACAAATTCACGCAAGTGTTTCCATTTTTGCATAAAGGTCCGTCCTGACAGTCTGTGTTAAATTTTAATCTTTACTGAATGAGCGCCAGCGCGGCGTCAGACAGACGGAAAACAGAGACAATTAATAATCAGTGCAAAAACATTCATTGTGCTGAAATATCTGTTGTTGAAAGTTAAATAAAGGTTTAAAGGTCAACATGCATTGCGCATATTTTATGAGAGTAGGAACTGTAAGGGGATAACAGCGTGTAATTGTCTGAAAATAAATATCAGACTCTTCAAAACCGCCTTTAACAGGATAAAGAAATGACACTAAGCCCTATTCGGAATCCATGAGTTTTATCACTGAGGTGATAAGTACATTTATTTATGATTACCAAAATAATTTTTTAGCTTTCTGTATGGGTTAGTCCTCCAATATGCATAAGCTCGTTAGTAACAGTAGTAGGCTGATTCTAATGCTTTAATATAATTATTGCTGTTATCTATGGAAGAAAGACAGAGAGCTTCATAGTGGGGGTTTTTTTCAGATACCCAATTACAGTCAAAAAATACTTAATGCCAGCAAGAATGCAAGCTGTTATGAAGGGCATAGGAGGCCATTTTTGTTATGTGAATGAATAAAAGTATTTTTGATGAATAATAGTAAAATTTTTGATTTAAACAATTTTTTGACAGATTCCTAAAATGTGTTTTCTCTTTATTATGGCAGGTGGTCTAATAAATTATTAAGCACTGTATGTTTTCATAGCATTCAGTTGGAACGTTTGTTTTAAGGACATTGGGCAGAATGTGGAACAGTGTGTTTTAGTCAATAAAATAAACAAAGAAAATTGTTTGTTTTTAATCCGATTAATCGAAAAAATAATCGACCAAATAGTTGCAGTTAGTTGCAGCCCTACTCACAACAAAACGTCCCATGCAGAGCTTTCAAAAACTTCAAAAAGAACTGCAAACGGCAGAACATTCAGAGCTGTTAGCGCATTTGCTTTGACACGTTAAGCTGTGGTGCTCATATGAGGCACGAACGTTCAAGCTCTCAAACATTGAATCTCATTCCCATTTATTCCGCTCATCCTTTTGTGGCCTCCAACAGTGGTAAAATACCACACAGTAATAAAAACAAGAATTTCAAATACAGTTGTGTTTAAAAAAACTGAGGCTGCATGAAAGTTACAGGAGCGTATCATAATCAACATCCAGTGAAGGTGCACTACCTACAAGATGATGTTTGACTGAAATTTCCATTTCCTAGTTTGGAAAGTGTGAGGAAAACACCAGCTAAAGAACCTAAACATCTCAACAGCAACAAACTCCTCGTTTAACACAGACACCTGTAGAAACACAGTGCGGATGAGAGCGTTTTCCTAATTTCCTTTCAATTTCTCTTTCCAGGATTAGATTCATACTGTTTCATGGAGTTTCCATGGCTTACCTCCATTTTTGCAGCCTTTCCTCATTTCATGTCTGCTTGCTTTAGGCTTCCTCCTCCTCACTGCTGTTTTAAAACACTGCTCATTAAAGTCACTGCACTGTGATTCTTTGCTTCCAGTTGAACATGCTTTCATTTCTACCTAATGCTCTTTCACATTTCCATGCATACAAGTCAAAATCCTCAAAATATTATTTGGTTTGAAGACCAAAGTAGAAGCGTGGCCATGTCAAATGTGCTCAACAGCTAAGAGAAAGCCCTTCAGCTCTGGATCCCCTGACCTGGCTCTCGGTAGGTTTGTCAGGAGGGTCCTTGTGAATGGCCATCTGGTAGAGTTTGTACACTTGGTACGAGGCGTCAAACGAAGCTTTGAACTGTGGACTGGGAGGGTTGGAGCGCACCAGCCTCACCTTCAACATGAGGATGAGCATCAGAGGGTTAAACAGAAAAATTACAGACCGTTTCCAAGAAACACACCAAGATAAAGTTCATAGTACAGCACTGCAGGAGAACCGTGAGCGTGGAACATCTTATGATTTGGAATGGAAACAGGTTAAAAATAAATTGTACATGCAGTTTTTTTATAGCACATGGGTGAATATCATGAAACAAAATTTAAAAATTACAAAAAATAAAAGAAATATTAAATCAAATTTGGCCAAAAGGATATTAAAACTTTTAATTTTATGATATTATGACTTTAAAGAATAATACTCTTTACTATAATGTAGCTGTATATATACACACAGTATTATATATATATATATATATATATATATATATATACACACACACAGTATAAATAATATCTATGCAACAATAAACATTGTCAAAAAAATAATAAATCATTACAGCCTTAATTTATGCAGCAATGTTAATAATTTTATAACTAACTGAAATAATTACTATTACTGCAATGAGAACTTGATAAAAGAAAATAATGGAAATGACAAAAAAGTAAACTATCCAGCTGCATTTAGTAAAGAATATTTGTGTGTGATCTGAGATACACTTTCAAATATACTGAATATATATAGAATAACTTTCATGAGATTCACTCATACATCTGCAAATTAATGGTCAAAGAAAACATTCGGCAAAACAAAAAAAACATACATATACATACTAGAGTGACTCATATTCATCCTATTAAAACCTTTGTTTGGGTGAGATTCAGCATGGGTTCAACAAGCAAAGGTTATAGATTGTGTCTATATAAAAGGTTGACTCTCGTGTGAACATGGCCATGTCATATTTCATCCTAAAATTAAAAAGAAAAACATTTCTTTGCATTAACAAATTATGAAGTATTATGACCCAAATGACTAAATATGACCTGGATGTGTTTTTGACAGGCTTCATGAGAGTCTCTAATAATATAATTTAGATAATCAACTGTGTAATGCAATTAGTTGTGTATTTTCTAGACAAATTTTGGAAGAATGTTACCATGTCTCCAGAAATCTGTTCATTTGTACACACCGATTGATAAAGAATCACTTCCTGGTCCTCCATGCAATGCAAACTGTAGAGAAGACGATTACATATGACTTCCTGCACTAATGATTAAACACAGACCTGCAGTGAATCCATCTCAAAGTGTCTCCTTACTGTATACTGTTACAAAGGAAACTTCCTGAATTTCTAGCTACAGTTGAACTGGCTTTCATTAGATCGCATTAGCAACCACAGTCAAACACAGGAAATGATGAAAAGCTATAATAACAATGACCAATACTATAGGTTATGATATAAAATCCAGCCAGTAGCTATATATATATATATA
>NW_015505413.1:1639537-1640322 GCF_001515645.1 Sinocyclocheilus grahami | reverse complement strand
TATATATATATATATATATATATATATATATATATATATGAATAGGTGATTTGAAGTAGCCCAAAACATGAAGGTTGGCAGGACAAGATGCATTACACCAGGTTATTAATAACAAACTTTGATTCTTGATTTCTTGACTTATGATTGATTCTCATAAAGGAGTGGAACAACACGAGGGTGAATAATTAAAATAAGCAAGTATATACATTTACAAAATGCAGGTCACAACAACTATTAAAATAAATACATGACAGTCAAGTCATTCTGTTACACACTCTGAAGACAAAGCGAGACTAAGCCTCATTTAACTTGCTGTATAAGGGTGTAAAAATCTGACATCAGTTTAAAGCGAACTGTGTGGGATCAGACGTTATGTTTGATTAGTGAAACTGAGCTTGACATCTAACAGGATCATCTGTGTTTGCACAAGGACAAACTAGCCTCAGTAGTGAGGCGGCAAATCAAAATTCAATCCTCCAAAAACATTTAATTGACTGGCGAAGCTGTTCCTAATTAAAGGACCTCTCACAGAGACATTTTCATTGGACGAGGTGCTTATGGTTCACACAAGTTCCCCAGAAGAGCATGACTGGGAGACTTAGCTTCAGTTTTATTTTATTTGGCCCTCACTGGACGTCTCTTATTATTGCTTGGCCAAGTTAATGAAGATATTTGCGACTTTTGTTTCAGATAAACATAAGTAGAGTCTTTTAATCTGCAGAGCGATTCTCTTGAGATGCAGACATTTGATTAAAGTGTGTGAGGAGTAACCAAGACAAAGAGAG
>NW_015505413.1:1636507-1638256 GCF_001515645.1 Sinocyclocheilus grahami | reverse complement strand
CCTTAACACCCCCGTTTCACAAGTGATAAAACGAGGTCTGGAAAGGAAACCTGTGATCCTCCACACACTGCTTTAAACGTATCCATTTTCACTGTGCGCCAGAGAGATAAGTGGCAACTAACGTCAAACTACACTGACGGTTTAGATTTCAACACAAGGGTCTGTCACGCACATTACATTTTTGAATAAATAAATGCACAAAGTGTTTGTATGCAAAGGTTCATGATGAAACAAAAGAGTTTTTGTACACAAGAGCTGCTTTTAGTGCTGGCCATGAAGACTCTGGATTTTCTCAAGTATTGTTTCTAAGGTGAACCACTAACCTTGTTCAGACGACAGTGACATTGACTGCTATCCACTTAAGATAATTGAATGACATGTTGAAGTCAATCTAATCAATCCAGTCGACAAGCTAATTGAGGGATGAACCAGACCAGTGCCGTCTCCAGGGACAATGACGTTTGGGGTCTTTCATACCGACTTGCTTACAAAGCAAAAACGTTGGCTGTTTACCCATGCTGACTTCACCCAAGCAATAGCAGCAAAAGCAGGAGAGGATTGTTTGTGCTTGGAATATTTACCCAGGAGACTCAAACCACTGGGTGTGATAGTTACACCTTTGAGATCAGTCAGTTTTAATTGGTGCATCCTCTCTTGCTTTGGCCCGTTTCTGTTACTTAAAGAAATAATACATACAAGCAAAGTTGATGTGTTACCTCCAAACGGTGCAGAGGGTCATTGGGTAAGGACTCTGTAATGAACTCCTCCAATGATTTGGGCTGATTAGATGAAGATTTTGATGGGGCGGGATTCACAGTGGAAGACACTGCTTCTTGCTGCTTCTGTTGCTCCTTTTGAAGTCGTCTCTCTTTCCTGAGGTCCTTAGCTTTCCGACACAAAGGCCTGTTGGGATCGACTCCCTTACCTAGAATTAAGAAGAAAACAATGATAGAAGATATTTGTGATTTGATTAAATAACAAATTAACAGTACAAGCATTAGTGCATTGTCCTAACATCAAGAAATTACACTACTGTTCAAAAGTTTGAGGTCGGTAAGAAGATTAATTTATTGGATGGTGTCAAGCGGGTGTTTTTACAAGTTTTTAAACTTGCAAACATATTAAATTCTTAGCCTTTAGAATAACATGCACTGATCAATCATGCACATTCAGACCAAGAAAATAATAGGGTCAATTTTGATTTTGTGTTGACTTGGTTAGCTTTATGTGGCATTTTTAAGAATGTCTGCCCACAGGCACAGGCACACCCTGAGTCTTAAATATGTCAAATAAATAGTTCACATTGGAAAACTTGACATCTCCAAAAAGAGCCAAAACCAGCACCGGGAGTCTAAAAAACCTGCGGGCCGGGATGCCCATCTGAAACAAAACTAAATGTCCATTTCCAGACTACCACTGCTAGAGGAGTGTTAAACTACAGGAGCGGTATAATCAATAACAGGTCTTGAGCACATCCAGCATTTGGAGCCGTTTTGCTGGGTGTGAGAGCAAGTTTCCATAAGCGGCTCGCGGGCACGTTCGCTAACGGTAGGAGAGCGTGATCCTTTGAGTGAGTTACGAGCATGATGTGTGCGCTCCAATGAGTCGTCTAGTTTGCATTAGCAAGCGCAAGTCCTCCCGTTTAGATGGAAGTCATGTGCGCTCCTCTGATATCATGACATCATCGCAGCTGTAAAACAACAGGGCTCTGTTTGTTGACTCCCGCTGCTTTTGCGAGGATTGTTCAGG
>NW_015505413.1:1633927-1635224 GCF_001515645.1 Sinocyclocheilus grahami | reverse complement strand
GAAACAACACAAAGTTCTTCAACATGGAATGCAATAGAAATGTAGCAACAGTCATTTCCCCAGATAATTCTTTCATATTGGGCTCTGCGCTTTGCAAGGCTGCGGGACACAGGACAGATAGGCTATTCATTCCTACAACTTGTTAATTAGTTCCTACGACTTATTAATTTGTGGCCACTGTCCATGTTTCATTAATTTTGTTCCTTAACCCATGATTTAACTAAAATGAGGGAACAAATTAATACATCGAACGAATTCTTAATTCATGGCCATGAAATATTTCATTTCCCTTCCGCATGTTTACCACAGTAAGAGATGCGAAAACAGCGATAAAAAGTTAATGACAATAAAATAAACCTGCGAAATTAGAGGGTTAGACGGTGAGGATTTAGGAAAAGAAACTATGCCTAAATATTATTGAATTTGTGGAAATTCGTGACCAAGAACAAAGTCGCATAAATGTAGGCTATATGGGCTCAAACGGTATCCAAAAGCATGGTCGCGATGTAAGATTTTCCAGCTAACCAAATATTCCTCTAATAAACAAAGCTTTTATACCACACTTGCCATAATCAGAGCTGACTTAAATAATTAAGCTAACAGATTTAAAACAGAAGTGTGGCGCGGCATTCCATAAACAAGTTCACGGAAAGGAATGGATGACAACGCACACTCTGTATGTTTGCTTTATTTTGCAAAAGCACAAATCTCGTTTTTATTGCGAGTGTGCAAAAATAAAAGTAAACACTTTTGCGGATTATATCTTACTCCAAAAATGGAGTTTTTTATGTTTCAGCTGTTCGATCGCACCGGCACCTCGCACGCACACACCCCACAAATTCTAGCAATTCAAACTTACATCGCAGTCTGTTCATTATCAAAATAAAATACAGTCAACCAAACATATAAAAGGTTACACTGGTCAGTTTAAATAGACCGTAGTATAGCGGTGCACTCTACTGTTATGCCAAGGACTTTTTTGCTCATGTGAAGAGGATGATCTTTTCCGTCTATATGCGAATGCGTGTAAAGTACAAGCCTAGTTTACATTATAAATAATAGTTTAACATTCAAATACATTGCGAATACGGAAACATTTGGATTTGTGCCAAATGAGACGCGAGTAATAACCTCCAAATACATCTATCCAAACCCGCGCTCGCTCCGTCTCGTATGCACGCACGCATGCACTGTCACGATCTAATGCACTGTAAATGCCGGATTTTTTAAAACAAACAGGCCTACCGGAATGCAAAAATGTCAAATCTGACATTTTCCGGAACAGGATCAAATGAAG
>NW_015505413.1:1610338-1630411 GCF_001515645.1 Sinocyclocheilus grahami | reverse complement strand
AAATCTGACATTTTCCGGAACAGGATCAAATGAAGTACTGGTCATAATACTCGCATGATAATGTTTGATGTTAGCAACAGTGTGTTTTGCTGCAGCAGCGCCGATGGAAGCGGTTCACTGACTGCGCAGCACAGCCACACGCGCCACAGTTAAGTTTGGGATCATTTTATTTTAAATGCCATAATGTCAGTTGAAAACATTGCAATAGTGTTTTAAAATACAATAACGAGCACCACGATACAATTTAAAGAGGCGCGTTCAGCGATCTCCGTGTCGGGATAGGAAACAGTCACTAAAGTAAAATGATCTCAAACGTACGGCGCACTCTCTTCATTTTATCAAATGATCATAATCACATCTATTCATTTTACAATCCTGCTACTAGCATTTTATTCAGACTAAAACCCCTTTAATTCGGGTGAGAAAGCGGGGTTTTTTTGAGTGGCTTTTGCACATCCTGTCATACCTGTGACTGCGTGCTGCTGCAATAGACGCATTTTGCTGCATTAAAGTTAACGATTAATCGATTAATTGATCGTTAATTTAAACGACGATCGATCATGGAAATGATCGAAAATTTACATCCCTAGTTTTAATCTAGAGTATCAAGTAGAGTAAGGTGTTTTTCTAAAGAAATCAATACTTAATTTCAGCAAGTACACATTTAAACTGATCAAAAGTGACAGTAAGGATATTTATAATATTACAAAAGTTTTCTAATTTAAATAAATGCTGTTCTTCTGAACTTTCTATATCAAAATATGAATCATAGTTTCCACAACAATATTAAGCAGTACAACTCGATAATGTTTCTTGAGCAGCACATTATCAGCACAGTAGAGTGATTTCTGAAGGATCATGTGACACTGAAAACTGGAGTAATGATTTCAGAGGCCTTCAATGATGCCTTCAGAGGAATAAATTATACGTGACCCTGTCTGTGAAATCCAGGCTAAAGTCTCAAAATCTAATTATGAGACTAAAAAAAAAAAAAAAAACTGCACCTTACAATCTCCAACAAGCAAGGCAACTAAAAGCCAGGAAAAAAAATTTAAAGGGACAGTTAAACATGCATGACTTAATTTCTTGTGCGGGACATAACACTGGACCCCATTGACTTTCATTGTATGGACAGAAAAAAAACGTCTACCTCTTTACTATCTTCTTTTGCACCCTACAGAAGAAGAAAAAAATGCATATAGTTTTGCATGACGATGAATGAATGACCCATTATTCTTTTAAGATTCTTAGGCAGGCAATTATAAAACTTTGGAAAAAACTAGATCCAAGCTTAGGCTAGGACACTGAATAAAAAACAATTATAATAAAAAAAAACTTAATATAACTTAATATTAATATAATTTTGAATAATAACTGAAAAACACTTAAAATCATTTATAATGTAGAGTAATTGATAATTATATTTATAATTAACAATGTTCATATTAATAATAATAATAATAATAATACAAACATGCATTGCACACTATTGATTCAAGAGTGAACACAGCTCAGACTGTTTTAAGACTAATTAAATGGGTCACGGTCAAATGCTGACCTATAAACACTGAATATTATCACGCTTGACTAGAAACACTGACCGGATTGTACTGAGCTCACACAGAACTTTAGCAGTAAACACGTGCTGTCGCGAGCGGGCCGTTGTGTGCAAGGGAGAGATCAACCCTGACAGATCTGTTCCTGCGGAAGACACATTCTCCCTCTCTAGCAGTTAACAGTTCGTAAAAAGTCCAGAACTGCCTTTCCTTGAGGACTCATATATATAGTTACGCATACTAATGTACAGGCAGCACACACATTCCTTCAGGCACATGTACCACACACACACACACACACACACACACACTCTCTGAGGGGACAGTGGAAGGTATATTTGCTGTGCGGGGATGAGTCAGGGCCGGGTGAATTAGAGCTGGCACACTCCTTTATGAGAGGAAAACATATGGAAAGAGGAATAGTGGGGCGTGGAGAAGAGAAAGACTTTTACTACCTGGACCAGCCTTTACTGGCACAGTAAACACACAAGGCTGAAGCACTCAGTCAACAAGAAATCAAAATCTACTTTTGCAATACACAATCCTTTTAGTGCAAGTAGGGCCCTATGATTTCCGCGATGCAGAAAACGCGGAATCCAGCCATAAAAACGGAATTCAGAGTTTAACGCGGAATGTCACGGAATTTGTCAAATTTTGAATGCATTAATCAAAAGTAAGTCATTACACTTAAATCAAATCGCGATATGGACTAGTATTTGTAAATATTAAGCCGCAAAAGTCGATTTAAATATGAATCCTGCATGTTCTGCGTGTCTCTGTTAATGAATGGCGCAGACGCGCGGTTTCATTTACTACACACATGCTGAAGCGCGCGTGACGCTCGCGGTGATTTCAGTGTCTGCCGTCTCACTAAATGAGGACGTAAACACATGAACAACATCTCCAGAACTGCTCTGAGAGTCACTTCATGAGCATTTGACCATTTGATTTGAGTAAAACTAGAGTCATATCTCATACACAGAACAGTAAAGGTATTCACAGCAACCCGTCAAAATAAAAGTCCGGTTTGATTTGAAGACTGTGCCTATTACTATTTTTCAGTAAAATGTAGCTACATAGCCTACTACTACTACTAAAATGAAACAAACATTATTTTTTAAGGAATAATCACACAACATTTCTTCCATGTTTTAATTTTAATAGTTTTAATAAATTGATGTGAAAATGTATAAGTTCCATGATTTTAATTAATTAGACATGCTTTTTGATTAATAAAACGTAATTTAACTATTAAAAAGGAGTCGAGAAAAATTCAAACGGAAAAAAACATAATCCAGAAAAATTCAAATGGAAAAAACGGAATTTGGAAAAAAAATAAAACGGAATTTGGAAAAAAAAATAAAACGGATTTCATAGGGCCTTATGCAAGTTTTATCAAGATTATTATACTCTTTAAAAATGTATGTGCGCATTATGTTTCAATCTCTTTCTTTAACTTTTTACAATCCAGATCCATCAATTCCCATTTCTCAGCCTTTTTTTTTTTTTATTGTTGAATGTCCCGTTTCATACGGAGCCCGGGAAGTCACCTGTAGGAGAAAAAAAAAAACAATCCGTCTCCTCAGTTTATAAACCGTACTCACGAATTCGTAAACTGTTCCCTCGGTTTAACAAATCGTGCCCACGGATTAATAAACTGTACCCACGAATTTCCAATCCGTGCGCTCAGATTTTGTAAACCGTACCTTCGACTTTTGAATCCGTACACAAATTCATAATCAGTGCGCACGCTTTTGCAATCCGTTCCCTCGGGTTTGTAAACTCATGGATTTGTGGCCCCTCCCCCACCGGCAGATTCAACCACGGTGCGGGATGCATAGTATTGTGTTTATTAAACATTATTTTTCATAGTAGCCTATGAGACCATGATCCGCACTCACAAAATAGTCTTCTTTTTAGCGTTTATTTTATATTAAAACACCACCGCCTGTGTTTTATAGCCTAAAATAAACGCTAAAAAGAAGAATAGAACATTTCCTGAATTTTCAAAAAAATAAAACGATAGAGTTTCGAGAGAAGAAGGTAAAAAGCAATACAAAACCAATAATGTACCGGTTATGTTGTCATTCCTTTGCTCTCTAACTGAATGCAATGTTATAATAGGCCTAGTTATTTAATAATAACTTTAACAGTGAAGCATGCATCTAACTCTGGGGGGAAAAGCTTAGTATAATAAAATCACCTAAATAAGTCTGTGAATGAATGAATGAAATATGTTAAGAATGAATAGTACACAAACACAGCTCCAAAACTGTAAAAGCTTATTTAAAAATAAAGCATTCATGAATTATTTTATGACAAACATTTTACTGTCTTAAGTGTACTCATTTATTTAGCCTATAAATTAAAATAATAATAATAATAATAGCTATTATTATTATACACTTAGGTTAGGCTACATATGCATTTAGAAGAAGGTTTTATCCAAAACGACTTACAAAAGAGGAACAAATGACTCCAAAGTCAGTCACAATGCCAGGTTTATTATACAATAATAATCTAGTGCTAAGATTATCACAAAGATTTTGATGCACATCTTTCTTATTAAATCGTTGTATTCCACCTCGTACCGTTACAATTGATAGAGAATCACTTAAGACTATTTACTGTAGGCCTATTTCACATAATAATATGCAATAAAACAATATACAGTATGATTTGTTAACATGTAGGCTACCTAGGCGCTTACTGCATGAATCCGTGAGTACAGTTTACAAACCCGAGGGAACGGATTGCGGAAGCGTGCACACGGATTATGAATTTGTGGGTACGGAATCAAAAGTCGAAGGTACGGTTTACAAAATCTGAGCGCACGGATTGGAAATTCGTGGGTACAGTTTATTAATCCGTGGGCATGATTTGTTAAACCGAGGGAACAGTTTACGAATTCGTGAGTACGGTTTATAAACTGAGGGGACAGATTGCAAAACCGTCCCCTTCTTTTTAGCGTTTATTTTAGGCTATAAAACACAGGCGGCAGTGTTTTATCCTATTGGTGATTAATATAAAATAAACGCTAAAAAGAAGACTATTTTGTGGTCTCACGTTGAGTCCATGAACAGATTTCATGAATGCATGAAAACTAAATCAATTGAACAAATGATTGGCCTTTTGACACTGCAATCATTACAACCAACGTTGACAGTCAAATTAAACATTTTTAACATAATTCAATGTATTCACTAACAGCCCTACTATTGTTTCGGTTTCTTTGCATAATGCTGCTCACTGAAATACTTATTCTTTCATCCAAAAAGACAACGTACATAACTTGTGATACAGATACAAATGTTTGGGGTTTTAAAGATTTGTGTATTTATTTATAAGAAGTTTGGATGAATTAAATTGATCAAAAGTTAGTTATTTTTATGTCAATTCATCAACAAAAAAAAAAGCAGCACCATGACTATTTTCAACATTGATAATAATAAGTAATGTTTGTTCAGCAGCAAATCGGCATATTAGAATGATTTCTGAAGGATCATGTGACACTGAAGACTGGAGTAATGATGCTGAAAATTCAGCTTTGCATCACAGGAATAAATTATAATTGAAAACATTTAAATAGAAAACAGTTCTTTTAAATTGTATATTTCACAATATTATTATTTTACTGTATTTTTGATCAAATAAATGCAGCCTTGGTGAATGTAAAAGAGATTCAAAAACATTTAAAAAATCGTACAGACCCAAACTTTTGAACAATAGCATATAAATGATTCCTCAAATCACGTGTCTTGTGCTATTATTACTATTCACTTCTATTACTAAGACCCTCTGAAGACCTAAGCAACCACCACAACAATCACCTAAAACACTCTAGCAACCAGCTATCAACTGCTGAAAACACCTAAGCAACCACTTAATACAGTTTCCAGATTTTGACAGGGTCATAAAAAAAATCTACTTTTAATTGTTCTTTCTTTGTTTCTCATTAACTTGAATTACGAGTGAAGGTCTAAGCCTGTTCGCATGTGCTCGCTCCATTCAGCTCAAATGTCCAGAGAAACCATTCACAGATTCTGTTGTTTATAACCAGAGTGTTAACCTCCTGTGTGGAATCAGTCTTTTAGCTCCGTCTGCGTCAACGCTAACAACAGACATAACTCAGACGTAAAGATGGTCATAAAGCAAGCTGCGATAAATTTGTCACCAGGTGGTTTCCGTTTGGAGATGGAGAGAGCGAGAGTTTTCTCCTCCTTTTGGGAAGCTCTATAAATCCTTCCCATTTCCGGACCGTTCTGTGGGGGTGCTCATTCCAGGGGCCTGTAGATGTATGGGACTTTTAATTTGTCTATAACTCATATTCAGAAATGTCTACAGGGAATATATTAAGCGCTTATATAAAGGAAAGCAAAGTGTTGACTCACAGCAGATATCACCGATATAGCCGAACACATTTTCTATTGAAATTTCATTTCAATAAGAGGTGAAATTTGTTAGACATGAAAAGTGATATTTTCAGGAACACTGAAAAAAAAAAAAAACAATATGCCCAAAGGAGATGTCACATTTATTTCTGAACCACTGCTGCCCTCTAGTGTTCCTTAGAGGAACATCTTCTGGTTAACAGTCCGGTTAGGAATTGACAACTGGTTCTTATTCGGAACTGGTTCTGTTTTAAGACCCAGATGATTTTAATAACATTAGGTTTTCTTAAAGCAGTGGTTCTCAAACAGGGAGCCGGTGCACACCTAGGCACCTTAGCAAACTTCCAGCGAGGCATCAAAACGACTTCATTTAAAAACACAAAACAAGCATTAAAATTGGCATTTTAGTCAGACCAGTAAAATAACACAACACGAAGTCATTGGGTCTTCAAATATTGTTGTGGACAATGAGGGGCCTTAGAGTCAAAAAGACTGAGAACTACTGCTTTAATTGTTTTTAAGCCTCTGAATCAATGTACAGTTTAATGTACTACAATTTTCTGACAATATTTCCATTGCTGCAACTGATTCTGCAACACAAAGGCCATAGACCTTTAGCATGCAGGAATTTGAGTTTGCAGTCTGAACTGATGACGTGATGAGAAAGACATAATGGGAACTGCAAAACAATATACACTAACGAGACAACACATCTTTCTGTTGTGAGGACCACTGGTTGTCCACAACAGCTATGCCTTTCCAGTGTAGAATGATTGACATCTACCTTGACGAACTAATTACTTTTAATAAATTGGTAAAAAAAAAAACAGTTTCAAGCATACTGTGTTAGTTATTAGTCAATCACTCCAATGACTCACGATCCAAACTCACAACGAACAAACAACAGTACATTATTTGTACTTGAAGCTCATGAGAGTTCAAGTATAAATGCTAAAGATGCAGATTCTGTGAGACTGACCTGGTTTGGGTGTAACATTAGTGGTTTTCTCTGCGTCGTCTCTGGGCGTTGTTGGTGCAGTTGAGTTGGTGGTGTCTGTGTCTGGACTGGTACTGATGTCCAGTACTTCACTGTGGTCTATTTTCAGAGGGTCTTGAGGAGGTGGTTGAACACCCTCTTCATGCACAGAGTCCATGGGCTCTCCTAAAAAAATCAACACTTGCACATTTAAGATAACCATATTCACAAGGGAATCACTCAACTCGCACTCAATCGGTTGCATTTACATACTCACACAAGTTTTAAATTTGTATGTCTAAATGGTATGAAATAGGTCTTGATGAGGAAGAGACTCTAGTTGCAAGGACAGTTTTACATCTTAAAACCCAACCAAAATTGTCATACACAACACTGCACAAACAAATCATGCACAGGAAAAACAAAATATGGACAAAAAGACAAAAGGAGAAGAAAACTGCAAAATATGGCTGAGATAACACATGATGCATGGATGACAGAAAGGGCATCAGGTTAATGTCTGGCCTACAGCACAGAAAGCGCACCTGACAAAAACGACTGGGTTTTTCCTGCAGCTATAGCCACTGTCCTCTGAAGTATGGAAGAGAGAGGCTTTAGACGACCTTTGATATCTTCTAACAAACCTGGGATGGCAAACCAAATCAGACCACAAGATATAAGAAACAGACAGAGGCTATACCTGTAGAAAACACTGGCTTGGGGATGCAACTCTTCTTATATTGGCTCCAATTAGGACTGGGCGATATACTGAATCATATATAACCAGATATGATTTGCTGCCAATGTTAAATTAAGGGACACTGTGAAAATAAGAGTTATTTTAATGGAGAGTTCACCAGTTGGTAAGTTTGATTCCTTCAATCAATTCAAGCTGTCAGTTTCACTGAATTGATTTCAAAGGGATTCAAAGATTTGTTTGTGTCATCAGTATAAATATTAGGGATGCGCCGATCCGATATTCATATCGGGTATCGGCTCTGATAGTGCCATTTTTCTCGGATCAGGTATCGGTCAGAGAGAGCCGATCCAAATCCGAGATTTTTTTTGTTTTTTCTCGATTATGCGAATTATTCTGTGTTACTTCTGAAGCCATACGATAGCTTAATGTGAGCTACATATGAATATTTAAGTGCTTACATTAAAGTTCACACAAACTCTTTTCTCCGCTGTGGCTGTCAGTCATTCGTTCTGCCTTTAAACCCTGCTCGCGTTCTGTTACAGCAGTCAGCTCGGTAAAGCTCTCTCCAAGAAATGTGAGCCAAAATCATCCCAATTAAAAGAACCAAAGACTTAAACTACTTCAGTCTGTGTGCATTGAATTTATTTAATACACGAGTTTCACAATTTGAGTTGAATTACTGAAATAAATGAACTTTTCCACGACATTCTAATTTATTGAGATGAACCTGTATTTATTGTTATATAGGCTACATTGTTATACTTGTGCATATACAGTCAATGAAAATGATTAAATATTCCAGTGTTCATTTTGAATCTGCTTTCAATGCTGACATTTTGAATCCTCTATTGGACAAATAAACCATCATTCCAATTCATAACTTAAGATAAATACTGAATATCACTAAAAGCTGTAATTTATTGGTCAGCTCAAGCTCAAAAGTAAACAATAAAGCCTCTTCGGTTTGTGGAAGGCATGCAAGTCACACATTTTATGCTATTTTCTGTCAATGTTAGAAAGTAATGAAGAGATTTGTCAAATTAGTTTACGAAACACGGACAAAATAAACATCCAACATCTTGGCATTGCTGTGTGAATGTTGGGCCTAAATCACCACCAGCAACCTGATACCCAGTAAATGGTGCTCACCTTCATGTTGACCCTCATCATGCTTCTCTACTGGCATCTCTCCTTTGGAGAGGAACCTATTCACTTTCTTCAAGGTCTTTTTGTGAGTCTTCGATGGATGGAAGTTCAAAGCATGGCACCTTCATAAAACAAGTACAGCAGCACAGTAATATATAAAGAGAGTGAAAAGGACGCGTAACATATTTGACATGTTGCAAACTGTTCATTAGCATTTCTGAGCTGCAATGTATACATTTAAAAATTTAACAATACATTTAACTATCAGATATTAATTTTATTATACCTCAGAGTATCCTACTGTATATAGTCAAAAAAAACATTTGATTCATTTACCTGATGGTGTACTGTGGGCAGCATGTCTTATTCATAATAGGTTTGTAAACATATTTGCCACTTCTAAAAAAAAAAAAAAAAAGGAGAGATCAATTTAATTTAAATATGATATAATTAAAATTTAGGCACACACAAACCAATGATTATCATAAATGATTAATGGCAATTTATGCAGGGCTCACTACTAACTACACATTCAAATTGTTATAATAAATGGTCATTCATTTAAACTGAAAATATTTTATATAAATTGTCATTTAAAGCTTTTTTTGAAAATGTACACTTTTTTTTTTTTTTGCGCTGAATATACACTCAAATGGATCACATCAAGTCCAGAAAAATGGTCTAAAATGATGGTTTCAGGCAGTGTGCCTGTCAACAAGTGCACAAAAACCCATTTGTCTGGTTGTAAGAGGTCTGTGAGACAGCTCAGGGAGTATGTCTGATTCGGTCACTGTGTTAAGCTCATTACACTGACCAGACTACTGCATCCTGTTCATGTGTAATAGTGTTTCCTGCTAAGACATTATGCAAGAAAACCTATTTATGCAGCACATGATTTAAAGTCAGGAGACTATATTTTGAAACACGCAGTTCAAAGGTCAGACAATAATAAGATCGGCACCTTCTCCAGCCTCTGTCGATGAGATCTTGGTAGTCCTGCACTGTCATAGTATGGGACCACATGCCTAGAGAGAGAACAGCAGCATTTAGAACATACAACACAAACTTAGGATCAACCTCTTAAATAAAGCCATGCACGATCACTTGAACACTTAAGAAGCTGTGTGTGCATGCACCACAGCAGGAGGGCATCTGATGCCTGTGTTATACCCATGTGTACTGTAGATATGGGTCTCAAATGGACCCCTGACAGCAAATCTCAGTGACACACTGTTCACAAAGAGAAATGTTTCCTTTGACGTCATGGAGAATTAAGCTCCCACACAAGGACAAGTACAGGACATCAGTCCTCAAACTCTGAGAATCCTCTCAGCTTTTGGCTGTGGGGTTAAGATGTCTCTTTATCTAGATTGAGCTATAACGCATTTAATGAAAACAGTGAGGAGATCTTTGACACACAGAAGATTAAAGAGACTCCTGTCACTGCCTTGTGGATTAAAGCCATAATTAACAAAACCATACAATACTGACAAGACATTTTAATAAAGATGCATATCCACAACTAAAAACGAGTGACTGATACCATACATTTGTCAAAACAAAATGGCCATATCAATAACAAGAAGGCAGGCTGGTATATAAATGTGGTATAGGCTAAAATAATTGTCACTTGAGACATACACATAGGCCTATACATAAATTATTTTATATAATTTGTACTGAAAATTGACAAAAATATTTGAAAACAAAGTTAGACTTGGTAGATTTTGGAAAGATTTTGGACACAAGGGGGTGCTAATGCTTCTTTTAATCTGCTGAACAGGAATGGTTCAGGTACAATCAGTACATTTATAACTATTAAAAAAATCCTGTATCAATAAATGGAGTTTTCCATTTATTGATTTTGAGCCATAATAAAGTTGAAATCTTTCAATGCATGATATTAGTACATCAGCCAATATTTTTATTGTTTTGTTTTTTTTTACATTCAGGCATTTTTTTAAGCATCACGATAGATGTTTTTTTGCAGATGGTTTGTATTTGCTTGAATTGTCTACATCACTTACATCAGAAGGGTCAGATTATTGTCATGCTAATGTTAGTATTATTAATATATTATTTTAGTCGTTGTTAATATTTTAAACTTATAATGCTTTTAATGTTTTTAAGATATTATATATTAATGATTTTATTTTATTTTTTATTTTTTTTTAAAGCTTTAGTCATTTTGTTTTGTGTTTGTCATTTTTATTAGTTTATGATCTACATGAATATATCTATGTAGTTTTATTGTTTATTATTTTTGCCACACCTTTTCTGTAATCTAGAGCTTTCCCTTTTTAAAGAGCATGCTTTATTCAAATAAGAAAAGGTGGGTAAGTGAATAGTCTTTTAAACATTAAACATAAAGGAAGTGAACAGCTTTTGATGAATGCATCTGCAAAATGTGAATGTAAATGAACAAGAAATGTATTAATACTTCCTGAAACCAGGCCAGGAAAAGCAGGCACTCACTTTTGAGCTCTACAGAGGCCAGGCCGACAGTTCTCAGAACAAAAACAAACAGGCGATTCAATAGAACAGAACACGACACAATCCAGAAACAGCCATTAAGCGACATCAGTCAGATCACCACAACAAAACCAAGAAGAGGTTTGTTTTTACCTGACTTATCATACATTCATCTAACCAATACGAGGGCGCCTGTTTCTCATCGCACAATAGCCCCTGATTTGGGTTTGAGGCAGATAAACAAGCCCTAAAAAGGCGAGTAATTGTCTCAAACACAATGCATGATCTCCACATCCAAAAAAAAAAGACATCACTGGCAAACAGTTCAGGCCTAGAGCACCACACAACAGTTAGTCTGTGCCCTGAAATCGGCTTCGCTGATTCAGTACAACACACCATCCCAATGCCCTACTCAAAGTAATAATCAAGTAAAATAATTAAAATAGTATCTGCTCTGAGCATTGTCTTAATAAAACACTCACAAACAGGTTTTGAGAGTGCTAGCATTTCAGTCGCAGGTCATAAAGTATCTTATTATAATTTCAAGCGGTCCTAATTTGGGGATGTAAGAACAGGTATGGCAATACAGCCTAATGTTTATTAAACTTTAAAAGAAGATGATTTCATTAAAGAAATAAATGTGCAGCACATTTCAAAGAGAAGGTTCACACATTCAGAGCCGTTCACAATCAATTAACACTTTAAATTTATTCTACTTTATTCACCTACTGTTGATGAATTATAATAACTAGGTGTTAATATTGTAATATGCGACAGTGTGAGTTGTGTGAGTGCATATTTTATCTGCCTCATCGTTTTGAATGAGCAGCCAGTAACAGTTAAACATAGACATTTCAAAATAAGAGTCCAAATTTATTTCATTAAAAGTTGAAAATCATTCATTAAGTACTTTTTCCTGGTTAATACTGTTATTTTGTATCTAGCATTTAAAATACTTCAATTGTGATCAATTAAATGTCTACTTATATTTGTTGCACTCATGCAATCATAATTTTGCAACAGAAGCATGTGTCTGACGGGATTCAGGCTGTGTGTCTTCTCTGGGTTAAGCATTAGCCCGGTATAATGCAATCTCATTGCATAAATTTGATTGGAGAGTGATAAAGTGAAAGGTTTAAGACAAGTCATTCACCTCTATATAGTTATGCCAATCCTAATATCATCCAGCACCAGCTTTTTCTGCATTTCCACTAAGTGCTGATCTTTATGGTAACTGGTTAGTACACTTTGCAAAGAAACGTTACACAGAACATTAATTCAGCACAAATAAGAGAAAGCTGTATTGTTCAAAAGTCAAGGTGAAACCAAGATTGATCCCATTTACTATCTCAGACTTATTATTCATGATGCATTAGTGCGCATTACACACACAAAAAAAGATTAAGAAGATGAACGTGCATCAATGAATGCACTGCTGAAAAGTGCAAGATAATGTAGACATTGTAAATGATGAAGTGGTTCATATTACTCCAAAAAAAGTCTTAATTTAAAAGCATCAAATTCTTGTGCTGACTTTGAAAGGTTCAGGAACTTGCTTTCAAATACTTTGGCAATCAGTTAAACTATTCTCCTACATGGCAGGACTGAAAAGGGTCGTGGTGGCCTATCAGTTAAAGACAGAGCCCGAGCCCCCAAAGATGTGAAGTTACTGAGACCATCACCATTATGCAGGTCACTCAAATAGACAAAGCAAGTTGCTTAAGACACCTGCCAAACAAAAGTAATCAAACATCTCTGAACGGTCCCATCATGATAGCTTCCAGCCACGTCAGGATTAGCATCCTTCTTCTGGTTTTCCACATTATGTGGCATGGAGCAGATTACCAGGATCAGATTATCTCCAGCACGTTCATTCAAAGACAAGCTCGCCCCCTATTTATACCTAACTTTCCCACTATTACAACAATGCAGCCTGGCAATCCTTGCTCATCTGCTTACAGCACCAGTTCTACAGTGAGCCGTCAACATCAGCATCACGCTAGGGGGTCCATGAGAAAACATGAAAAATGTCTAAATAAATGATTTACTAAATAAAATAAGAAAAGATTTAAAACAGATTAAATATAATCAAATATGTTATCCAAAACTATCAAACACTTAAATAATTAAATTAAATACAATACTATAACAATCCTATAATAAGCAAAAACATCATAATGTAACTTATTTTAGACGTGATTATAATATTAATTTTTCATAGTATAACTTGGGTCTTTATGCATGGGTGTTCCCTCGCACAAGGATAATCACTGGGGATCTGTGGTATCTAGAAGATTGCAAATTCATCATTTCATAAACTTATTTAAAGGGGTCATATGATGCGATTTCAAGTTTTCCTTTCTCTTTGGAGTGTTACAAGCTGATTGTGCATAGATAAGATCCCTGAAGTTGCAAAGACTAAAGTCTCAAAACCAAAGAGATATTCTTTATCAAAGTTAAGACTCTGCCACGCCCCCCTAAAACGGCTCGTTCTAACACGCCCCCACATATCTACCTCACTATAAATGTTCTATCAACTCACTGAGGATTTACCACCAGCCACCGGTAACAGATTAACATCCACTCACCGTGTGAGAAATTGCCGTTTTCATGTTTACAGTAACCGCAGCGATAGCCGTCATCTCCCCCGAAATACTCCACTATACTGTACGATCCCCCCGCTGCCATTTCCACGCTCCCTCAGCAGCGCCCAGAAACTTGTTATAAACGAACCCTAGGCCTGTGTCATGAATATTAATTACGCTGCATGACGTTCGCACAGTGCGCGTCTCTGATTGGTCCGACATGCTGAAACCCCGCCGTCAGTAGGTGGGCGCTTGAAAAACGAAATACATTATTAATATTAATGAGGTGACGTGATTGGACGTCCCAAAAAGACAAGGAAGCAAGCAGAACACAATTAATATGAACGAACAAAAGATTTCGCCGTGTATGATTCGATTTTAAACGCAGTTTTACATGACCTGGCCCAGGAAGCACTGATTTACTCTACATTTCCTGTTGTGGTAAAAAAAAAAAAAAACGCAATAAAACATTTATGATTCAAAACTATCGTTTTGAACGCTTCCAAAATACTGTAACTTGCCTTGTTCATATTCATAAAAATGGAGTGTACACGAAATGTTATCGTGTTTTGTAATTTACTTGTTTGTTATCCCATGCAGCTTCACTTACCGTATGAAGCTTTACCTCCTGCGTTTCCACAGTAGCCACAGCGATATCCACACTTTACACCTCTGAGCTCCACTATGGAGTACATTTCCCGAGGTATCCGTCTAGCCGACGTCTATAGTATATGCCATGCAAAACTGTCTCTGTAGTGTTAAAAGACAACGCTGGCAGTGTGTTTATGTGCAGCCAGTGATGGCGCACTCAAAACATCAGGCAACACGCAGGCTGACGTGAAGTGTGATTCACATTTGTGCATGTTATAAGTTCAACTAAAATTACATAAATGAAAACTAAATATCCCTAAAGGACCGAAAACGGCGAGACAGGACAGCTCTACAAAATAAGAACAGGTTCGAAGGATTGGAGATGTTTTCATAGCCACGAGAGGGCGGTGCATGCGCTGTTGTGGACAGTGTTGCCAACTCATTTTCAGAGAAAGTTGCTAAATACTCCATTTTTTTAAATGCTTTATTTAGTGACAATTCACACACAAATTGACAATAAAAGCAAAAATGTCAATAAATTCAAAGAAACAATGATTGTATAAAAAAAATAATGCAAATTAAGGAAGAAGAAAAAAGAGAAAAAAAACGAAATAAATCAACAACAAAAAATATGAACTATATACAGAGGGGTATTGAGAACAAACCCATATCTCTAACAACAAAAACAAGTGCAAAGGTCCTTAAAAAGGATAACGTTTCAAGGCTTTATGACAATCGATGTGTTGCTCAAAGTTGCTAAATGACGTTGTGATGTCATTGCGCGATGACGTCATTGCGTAATCACGACGCAAAATTGTCACGTCATCAAACCTCAGCTAAATATATATTTTAGATATGTTCATTTAGACTTGTTTGTAAAATAATATGCATGATATACTATTAAAATATAAATAACTGTATTTTTAAATACATTGAGTTATTGAAAACGTGCGCAAGTTTTTTTAGTAGCTAGTAAACGCTACACATTCTCAACTAATATGCTTTAAGCAGTGTATTAGTAGTTAGCTAGTATGCTACACTCTAAGAAAAGTCTGTAAAAAATAAGGCACAATCTACTGTTAATATGAAAGAATTTTCTGTAATGTTTTTTTTTACCTGTATTTTAAATTACGCATTGTGTTTTCAGGTTACAAAGGATAATGGATAATGTCCTGAAAGATTTTCCATTTTTCTTACAGTGTACTAACTGATCAACAATCGCAGGTACAAGCTAACAAAGTGTATCATAAATGAACAATTATTCAATTATCAAATTATTCAATTATTATTATTAAATTGAACAATTGCAAATAGCAGCTAACTCGATTCTCGTGATGTGTGTACTGCTAGGCATCAGTGGTTTCCTCTTTTTGTGTAATTTGGATGGAAAATGTGTGCGTTTTTATTGTCTGAGTCACTTATCAAAAGTTGCTAAAGATTGCCAAATCAATTTTTTAAAATTGCTAAATTTGTTGCTAGGTGCTTTTGGAAGAAAAAGTTGCTAGGGTAGTCTGAAAAGTTGCTAAACTTAGCAACACTGGTTGTGGAACGTATTATAACTTTATTCGCTTTTTAAAAATATTTGAATATTTATAAATATTTTCTTATTTTAAAAAAATACTTGGAATTTTAAATGATTCATATTGTTATAATATGTTGCACTTATTTTGTCTACGATACTTATATTGTGAGTAAATGAAATCATCCCAAAAATGTACTTTACAAATTAGTTTTGGAAAAAGACGTTTCCTCCTGTGTTTATAACTTTGAACAATAGATTATTTTAGTTGGTTATAGCTGCGCGTATCAACCACCACCAGGTGGCAAAGTCGTTTAAAAAAAAACGAATGTGGCCGAACAATTCCGACAAAATCCGAAGTAAACCGAACACCAACCGAACGTGCGCAACAGACTTCGAAAGCGGAGCCGAATGCGACCGAAAGAATCCGAAGACTGCCGAGCTTGGACGACGCCCCAGCTGAGAAACAGTTCGTGGGTTGCCTATCAACCGCTCATAAATTGTGCCTTTTTATCGTTTGAGTCACTTATCAAAAGTTGCTAAAAGCTGCCAAATAAAAAAATAAAAAAAGCTACATTTGTTGCTAGGTGCTTTTGGAAGAAAAAGTTGCTAGGGTAGTCTGAAAAGTTGCTAAACTTAGCAACAAAATTGCTAAGTTGGCAACACTGGTTGTGGAACGTATTATAACTTTATTCGCTTTTTAAAAATATTTGAATATTTATAAATATTTTCTTATTTAAAAAAAATACTTGGAATTTTAAATGATTCATATTGTTATAATATGTTGCACTTATTTTGTCTACGATACTTATATTGTGAGTAAATTAAATCATCCCAATAAAGTACTTTACAAATTAGTTTTGGAAAAAGACGTTTCCTCCTGTGTTTATAACTTTGAACAATAGATTATTTTAGTTGGTTATAGCTGCGCGTATCAACCACCACCAGGTGGCAAAGTCGTTTAAAAAAAAACGAATGTGGCCGAACAATTCCGACAAAATCCGAAGTAAACCGAACACCAACCGAACGTGCGCAACAGACTTCGAAAGCGGAGCCGAATGCGACCGAAAGAATCCGAAGACTGCCGAGCTTGGACGACGCCCCAGCTGAGAAACAGTTCGTGGGTTGCCTATCAACCGCTCATACACCGGCCCGACCCATCACAGCCATGCTAGGGCTTGTTGAGTGTTACTCAGCAAGCGTACAGATGAGACACTAACTTAATGATGGACTAATCCTCGGCATTTTGTTTTTCCGATCACTATTAAATCGTTTTGAGCAGATACCGACCTGGAATTCTGAGAGTATTACGGTTATTTTGGGATATTACTGATCTGAAGTAGCTAGCCGAGAGCTACTTTGGCTTTGACCACTGCGGCCAGGTGAGTTAGCTTAACTTGTACCATCTAAACTAACTACTGTACGCGTTGTCAGTCTGATAATCGTGTTGTCTAGTAGAAATAAACTTATAAAAAATGTCAAATAATTTAAACACGCTGGTGAGAACTCACCCCGCTTAAGTGGCTAACAGTTCGGCTAGGTCGCATTAGCTGTAGCTAAGTATTTAACTTAATTCATAAGTATTTTTTTTTTAAAGATAGATCGATACATAATTACTTGTTATATATCTTTACTAATGACTAAATATAGTAGTCTCACTCACAACAACCGGACTATAGCTGCCATGGTTATTTTGATGTTAGCTGGCAGCATGGGTTGATTAGCCTCTCCTCATTTAGCTGCAGCTGTTTTTCTAAAAGTCTAGTAAATGTTGATAGGATTTGCTGTGGTTAATATTGAGTTGGAGATGATATAATGTGGCATAGCTAATCTTCCGATTCGTGTCAGTCCTCCAGTATCATGACAGATTATGGTGCACTCTAGTGACACACATTCTGATCCATTTGACTAGATTATGACTAGGGCTTTATGAAGGGATCTAAGCCAAAGGTGATTTAATGTTTTGTTTTTTAATTTTACATATGAGTACCGAATCAAAGAGTTTAAAGCAAGAGGGTTGAAATTGGGGTCTGTAAGAAAAATTGCCAGAATTACCTGTAACACTTCACCTTTCCCACCGGTGTTTTTATGGTGTTTGTCAGTATCATAAAGGTACAAGATATCTTAGTAGTACTTTGATCTATTAACATTATATCAGTAATCGGTCATTGAATTATTATTTTTTTTTACCTAATTTGGTATCTTTGAAACGGCTTGTAAATCTGTTATTATGCTATATTTATTATCAGCAAATCTTGGATTCAATCTTTTTGTCAATTTGTCTTCTTTCAGTTAGCACAGGTTTTGTATTTCTTTTAGGAACTGATTGATTGTAGGCCTCATTTATCTGAGCTTATGCACCACAGTTTTGGAGTGGGGAAAAAAAAGCATTATTTGTGGATAATTTTGGCAACGTTTACTCAAGGTGCATAAACTCAATGAGGCTTACAATCAATCGTTTCCTAAAAGAAATACAACACTAATTGAAAGAAAACAAGTTGATAGAAGATTTCAATCAAGATTTGCTAATAATAAATAGGAGCATAATGAAATGGTAATTTGCAAATGGACTTGAATCGAAATTACTAAAGATTCTCAGGACCCTAATATATATTGCCTATGTACCAATATATAATATACACGCTTGTTTCGATCATAAGAAGGCGAATTCATAGATACTAAGCAAGGTAGGATTACATATAGTGAAAGGATGACAGGAGTGTGTTTCGATTATAAACCTGCATCACAGTATACAATTTCAAAGACAAAATACACAATGACAATAATATACCCAATGACCTGAAGGATCATGTGTGTTCATTCAAAGAAAGGTTTTCCTATTAATTAATCAGCAAAGAAAAGTCCTTCCCTTGTGGATTTTCCTTATGGGCAAGGAAGCGATTTTCTTCACCTAAATTCCAGGAGGTCGTAAATGTATCGGGTGTCAGCATTGCTATGGAACCGGGGGCCTGTTCAGCTTCCTGGGGTGTTACAGAGTATTTGTTAAATCTAGCTAACAAAATATATATTGTGTGTTTGAGTGGTCCAGACGCTACACCAACGACATTAAAAACCGTGTCTACACCGGACGCGAGCAGCAAAATACAGTAGTAGAACCCAACCCATTATAATCAGTGACTCTGTCTACACTGGATGCGGCGCGACACGACAAATCCCAACATTAAACTAATGCCTTGCCCTTGTTCTTGTTTATGACGTACTGACACCAAGTTCAAATGATTTGAAAAGGTCGCTTTGTCGCATCCAGTGTACAGTAGAGTTGTTGCGGCGCGACGCACAACTGTAGCGTCCGGTATAGACACTGTGAGTGAAGCCGAGAGCAAGATATGCCTCGTCATATTTTCTGCATTTAGCTTTTAAATGACCAGCACCTGCCTGGGTCTGTGCAACTTCACCTATGGCTGTTCTCTTTGCTTTCACAAACCGATCCATCTCCCATTCTAAGTTACGTCCTTTGGCTGTTTACTGTTTTATTTCTTTTCTTTTTCTGCTGATGGAGTACGTTTGAAGTACGTTCATTATATATGCTTTCAAATATTTCCGCGTGTAACGTTAGCGTGCCAGGGTTGCCAGGTTTTCACAACAAAACCTGCCCAATTGCTACTCATAACTAGCCCAATCACGTTTCGAGGGGGGTTCCACCGGTAAAAATCATGTTCCTGGGGTTTTTTGGAGGGGTTCCCCAAATCGTGGACTTGGCAACACTGTAGCGTGCCAACTTGATGCTTCCTCTGAAGACTGCTTAGATGTGTTCGACTTGAAGCAGCGCTGCTTAGACCGATCGGTGTGTGTCATCAAAGTACTGCGAGAGCTATAAGAGAGAGCGGACATCTCCTTATGCTTTCTCTCGCCGTACTTTGATGTCATACACCGATCGATCTTCAAGTCAAACACACCTCTTTACTCTCGTGTGTCATGTGACCGAGTGCAATCGCAGCCTCTGCGATTGAAACATTGCGTTTTTTCATATCGCGATATTATCGCAAATGCAATGAATCATTCAGCTAGGGCTGGACAATAATTCAATATCAATATGTATCGCGATATAATTTTTTTCAATAACGGTGATATGATTTTTAAACACATTTCCGATATTTCGATATACATTACCAGTGT
>NW_015505413.1:1609426-1610252 GCF_001515645.1 Sinocyclocheilus grahami | reverse complement strand
TTGGTCAGTAAGTTTTTTTATGTTTTTTTTGTTTTTTTTTTTAGAATTCTCTTCTGCTCACCAAGCCTGCGTTTGTTTGATCCAAAGTACAGCAAAAACAGTAACATTTTAAAATATTTTTACTATTTAAAATAACTGCTTTCTATTTGAATATATGTTAAACTGTAATTTATTCCTGTGATCAAAGCTGAATTTTCAGCATCATTACTCCAGTCTTCAGTGTCACATGATCCAGAAAATAATTTAATATGCCGATTTGCTAATTATGAATATTTAAAACAGTTTAAGTATTTTTTTATTTCAGGATTCTTTGATGAATAAAGATCCAAAGATCAGCATTTATCTGAAATAAAAAGATCGAATCTGTTTTCAACATAATAATAATAATAATACAATAATAATGTTTTTTGAGCAGCAAATCAGAATATTAGAATGATATCTGAAAGATCATGTGACTGGAGTAATGATGCTAAAAATATATCTTCGAAATCACAGGAATTAAATGCATTTTAAAATAGAAAACAGTTATTTTAATAACGAAAGACAAAATAATTAGAAAACTTACATGCTGCTTTTGCTGTATTTTGGATCAAATAAATGCAGGCTTGGTGAGCAGAAGATAATTCTTTAAAAAACATTAAAAATCTTACCGTTCAAAAACCTTTGACTGGTAGTGTATGTTAGCTTATAGTTTGAAGTTAAAGATATTAATATTAATTAGGAGAGTCTGAGACGATTATTTGACAGTGATTTCACATTTCTTGTTTGTATGAAGACTAAATACAAATAAAAGGTGAACATTCATTTATTTGTGCTGTTTTTTTTT
>NW_015505413.1:1601891-1607140 GCF_001515645.1 Sinocyclocheilus grahami | reverse complement strand
GAGTCTGAGACGATTATTTGACAGTGATTTCACATTTCTTGTTTGTATGAAGGCTAAATACAAATAAAAGGTGAACATTCATTTATTTGTGCTGTTTTTTTTTCTCCCTAAAATATTATACGGTTTTATATGAGGTGTCAAGACTTGTCAAATTCATTTTTCATAAGTTTGTATGCACAGACATCTGTTGTGGGCGTTCTTGGCAGTTTTTACAAGGCTTTTTTAAAATAAGTGTTCATATCGATATCGGAATTATATTGTATCGACCGAAATTAATAAATATATTGTGATATAAATTTAGGCCATATCGTCCAGCCCTACGTTCAGCCCTAATATATATAAGCAGTTGTCTTATAAGGCCGGACATTTTTGACCAGGAACACCACAAGTGTGATAAGATGGTGGGGGAAATCCCCAGAAAGTACAACAGTTAGTCCAATGCAATAACACTAACTAGCATTTTGATGAAAAATTAATTTTTGACTTTGTAACTAGCACAAGGGTAAATTAAAACTTTTGTCAATGTGGTTAATATGATAAATTGCTCATAAAATGCTTTGGCCAATATTTCAATTTATCACGGCTCTTCACAGTGCAGTGTTTCAGAAAGCCTTGTTGTATGTCTCTGTAATACATTGCAATTGTGTTGCAGAATTATCTCTGTTGTGTTGCTGTTGAGTTTTACTAACCAGAATTTCAACTGAAAAATCTTATCAGAGTCAGTATCTCTTAATCGCACTCTTCCTGTATCTATTTGTGTTTGGTTATATTTCAGTGTTTCTGAAATACTTTCGAGGTGTGTGATATCTGCACAGCCATCAGCTTTCATCTGTCCTATTTATTTGTACAAGGTTCACTGGACATTTAGATGATTGTGATGAGAGTCAGTTTGCAGAAACATGAGACACTAGAAGGTGAATACGTTCAGATCACACAGACATAAGGTGTGTATAGACATAAACCTATGAAAATGAAGTACAGGTTAAAAATAAAGTAGTAAATAGGTCAGGTAACACGTGATAGATACAGGTAATAAAATTCAGTAGCAGTCATACTACAGGTCAAAAAAATTGAATACTTGTATAACACATTCCACTCTACCGCAGTATTCCCTGGAAGACTGCTGATAATGTTTGTGAATTGGTATTATGTTGACCTTGGAAATGGTGTTATAATATGTTATTTACAGCTCTGCTGCCAGTATTACTTCACTCTTGTAATGTGGTTAACGATCAACAGTTTCCTTTCACCTTGAGGCCAACAACCCCTGGAAAGGACAGATTATCAGAACGACACACTCCTATCCACAGAATTCAATTTGTTTGTCCGTCTCATGAAAGCTAAACTCTGAAGTGTAGTCCAGCAGGGCATGAAGGTGATGTATTTATAAGCACTGCAGAATGGCAGTGTGATTCAGTGTAGGAATCACTAGTTTGTTGGTTTTTACAGGCAATAGCAGTTGTTTGAACTGATCCAAGGCTACTCGCTCCTGATATAACACTCCATTAAAAGGTAGCAAGGCTAATGTATTATTCACGGTTGTGCACCAATCAGAATTATATTACACAAACACCATGAAGTTGGATGCAGAGTTATAATGAAAACTTGAAAATGAATTCATATAACTTATAGTATTTAATAATGTTTCATTTTTCAGAATGAATCACTCAAATATTATATACACATCTAGAAACCGATCAATGTTGATAAATGTTGTTAGTAGGGGTGTGACGAGACACTTATCCCATGAGACGAGACAAGAGACTGGGTTCACCAGAACGAGACGAAACAATTTTTACACTTTTTTTTAAAGAAATACTCAATGATGAAATATATAGGGAAAAATAATCTTTTGTTCAACTGAAAAACATAAAATGCAAAAAAGTAGGTGCATTTTGAAATCAACTTTACTTTATGAAATTAAACATCTATTTTAATACATTTTATGCAGTAATAAACAACATGTAAACACTGCAAAATGTTTTGCCACAAACTCAACTGACAGGCAAGTAATTGCACAAAAATTATAAAGAGTATAAATAAAAATAAATAATAAACAACAAATATCCCTTTAAAGTGGAAGTGAAGCAGCCAGACAAGTTTACATTATTTAGTAAATTGATTTCCACTTCAATAAAAAATTATATATAATAAACACGATTAATGTATCCATTTAAAAGAATAAAGCAGTGGTTCCCAAACTGGGGGGCGCGGCAAGGCTCAGGGATAGTTAGGGCCCTATGAAATGTGTTAGATTTTTTCCTAAATTCCGTTTTAATTTTTCTGGATTCCATTATCCAATATCTAAGAAATATAAGAAAAATCCAATATAAGAAAAACATCTTACATACCACCACTTGTGAATGAGCCAGTGTAATGCAAATATATCTGAAAGGTCTGCGCGAGGCTATCGTCATCACACCCCTAGTTGTTAGTGTTTGAAATGTGTTTATTTAGTATTTAACTTTGTATACATTTCATTATATTTAATTTTCACACTCCAATTATACTCAATTTCCCAATTTAAGCTAAATATTGTTTAATGACTCAATAGATTAATATTTTGTTATCAGTATTTATTTTTATAAAGTTTGGCATCTAAAAACAATGTGATCCATCTCATTTTGTGGTGCTGTGTGGCAGAATTGAAACCACTTTCCTTTTATCCTTTTGGTAATTGTATTGACAGTATTGAACGTCGATATAATTGTTGATATAATTTATTCTACTTATCAGAATTAATATGCACAATTGAAAATAGTAGCAAAATAGCAGAGACTCTGAATCACAATTCAGTTAAATTACTTTTCCGGTCATTCCAGCATCATGTGATTTGTGGCCAATTTAGATTAAAAAAATTCAGACTTGTGTCTTAAGCCAGTTTTTTTTTAATTCCCGGTTTTGCCCAACCCTGATATTAGTAAATGCTAGGGATGTAATGATTCACCGCGAGCTGGTTTAAAATCGATTCAAATATGTGACGATTCAAATCATTTGAGATGCTAAACAAATCGCAATTCAATTAGGGGTAGGAGTTTATATGAATGTATGTCTGAGGGGAACTTACTGTCTTTAGAAAAGTTTAGATGGTATTTTTTATTTTCATCTTGCCTCTGTATGATGCATATTAAAGTTCATAAGTGCAGCGCTGCTTTGTTTAAAGCGGAAACCAAGGAAACGCTTTAAGCGCCACCTGCTGGCAGAGAGTGAATCTGCGTCTCGTTCAGCTCGTCTGCTGTTTCGGTTTCATGCACATTTTTTCTGCATAGTTTCACAAAACTGAAGTTTGCTTCTGTTTTTGCTTCAAATTTCGAAATTATACAATCTAATTTAGTTTAAAAACTGCTCATGTTGCATGTATGCAGCATCTTTGTTTGGATCATGATTAAAATGCAGTGGTTGCCTCTTAATTTTGAATGGAAAGAGCACAGACAAAGCCTTAGTTTGTTTATTTGAAGAGATTTATTTTATTTACTTATTTATTTGATTTGGGGCTTGTTTTTAAATTTCAATTTAGTTTTGTTATTTACATTTACGTTATATTTAAATTTTGTCATTTAGCAGACGCTTTTATCCAAAGCGACTTACAAATGAGGACAATAGAAGCAATCAAAACCAACAAAAGAGCAACAATATGCAAGTGCTATATTAGTATATTATTATAGTGTTATATTTCAATTTCACTAAGAAACGTGCAGCATTTTGTCCAAGCAATAATAAAAGGACACATTTAATTTATAATTTGTCTTAAATAGGGATGTTCATTTCGGTTATTTTTCCTAACTGACAACTGACGCTCGTTAACCGATTATTAACCGTTAACCGACAAGATTATTTTAAATGTGTTGGCATTAGGCCCATTTCTGAATGAAATAATAAAATGTGACTTGTTTTTTTTTTTTATACGTGTAGAGTATTTCAACCATGCAGCAAACCTTTTTAAATACTTTGATAAATTACAAAAAATTTAAATAAATGACTTTTTAAACCGTTTAACTGATTGTATTAATCGGTCAACGTTATTCACGGTCGGTTAACAGTTAACCGGTAAAAATGAACATCCCTAGTCTTAAATCTCATTTTGTAAAAAAAAAAATCGTGAGCTCAAAATCGTGAGTTGAGTGAATCGTTACATCCCTAGTAAATGCTGCAGCTGTTGTGAACCGTTTTAGATCAATACTGTTGGCTTGAGATGATGAACTTTTAACAGACACCACAACTACTGTTAAAGATCTTGTGAGTTTTGCTGAGCCGAGACTAATGATACTTGCACAAATGAGGTCAGTGAGATTAAGAGTTGCAGCAGCAGCGCTGGAGAAATGTTACATCATTTTTTTTATGCTGGTATTCTCAACTACTCGAAAGTTCCCTACCAACATAGGAAGAAAACTGGAATATAATTTCTTTCCATTTCAAGAAAGTCCATTTGTTTAATCGAAAATATGAAGGCAACATCATGAACTAGATAAATAATTGAATATAACAAACAAGTCAGCAGTGGTTTGTAGTAGAGGTCTGCGCGGGACTATTTTTTTAGTCCCGCTCCCGCAAGGTTATATTCCGCACCCAACCGCTCGCGATATATATTCACTCTGTTCACCCGCTGTCCACTTAAAATAATTTTCTTCCCGACCCGACCGTTCCCGTTAAATTTAGATCTAGTTACCATAATCTCACATTTAAATTTCCGCTGATGAAAGAAAGAGAGATAGGCTAACAAATAAAAGTGTAGTCTGCACAAAATTGTATGTTATTTTATTCGTCTTGTCAAGAGTCTTGAATTTATTGACTTTGACTTGAATTTATATGAATTATCTTAAGACACAAAATTTGTTTAATATTTTATGCAGCACAGTAGGAAAAAAAAGAGTCAGAGAAAATAAAAATGTTGTACAAAAATTTTATTTCTTATTTCTATTCGTCTTGTCAGGATACAATTCGTTTAACAATGACAACACAATAGGAAAAAAGTGTTGCAGAGAGAAAAAAATAATGTAGGTTGTACAAAAATAGCCTATTAGCTATTTTTATTCGTCTTGTCAAAATACTAAATTTGTTTGACATTCCTCTGTTAACACAGTAGGAAAAGTGTCGCAGAGAAAAATAAATAAATACGACATCGTTCATTTAAAATGATAGGCCAAGCAAAATATAAACAAAACCGAGTTGAACATCCTTAAAGGACAGCGCATCCACACTTTGCTCCATCCTTATTCTGCTCTGTCACTCATCGACAACCTGCCTGTTCT